>NC_056733.1:1616689739-1616923363 GCF_019279795.1 Protopterus annectens | reverse complement strand
TTGAAGAAAATTAACTTTACCTCCTTTTGAGCCAGCTAGCACAGCAGAATTAAAATATATCTCTTGGAAAACTGCTCTGCTCCTGGCAATAACATCAGCACGAAGAGTTTCAGAATTACAGGCACTAATGGCAGTGGAGCCTTTCCTCATTTTCCACCAGGACAGGGTGTCTTTAAGAACTAACCCTACGTTTATGCCAAAGGTGGTATTAAGTGTGGCTCTAAACCAAACTATTCACTTGCCAACTTTTTATCCAAAACCACAGAACAAAGGGGAGAGACTACTGCATTCTTTGGACATTCACAGGTAGTTACGCTTCTAATTGGACAAAACCAAAGCTTTCAGAAAATCTGAGCAACTATTGGTAGCATATGCTGCGGGAGCACAGGGAAAATACATTTCTAAACAGACTGTTTCAAAATGGATAGGACATTGTATACGTTTTTGCTATATACACCATGGGAAACCTGTACCTAGCAGCATTAGATCTCACTCCACTAGGGCAACAGCCACTTCAACTGCCTACCTCAGAGGAGTACCTACCAAGGATATTTTGGAAGCAGCAACATGGTGTTCTGTGCATACCTTCACCAAGCATTACCATCTGCCTCTTTACTCTAAATCCAGAGCTGGCTTCACCACTGCAGTGCTGCAGGGCCTAATAGCCACCCCTAATGCCTTATAGAACCAGCCCCCCTACCTCAGCTTTGGGATTCTACCCAAGTGTAATGACTGCAGCAGTGTAACACGATGAACATAGTACAGTTTTGTACCTACCATAAATGTAGATGTTCAAGTGTAGACACTGCTGCGGTCCAGGTTACCCTCCCTCTTTCCCTTCTTACTTGCTGATACGTACCCATTTATTCTATCCTTTACTACCTATGGGGAGTATTTGCTGGTAACTGAAAGTTGTTGTTTGTTTTTTTTTTTTTCATGTATGTTTTATTAGCAATATAAATTACCTACCTATTTGGGGGCACCTGACATCTGGGGCATGAAAAACTGAAGAAAACGGCATCAGCTGCATCTTTTATTCCCCTGCCGCACTAACATCAGGGAGGAGGCGACAGCAACCGACACCGGACCAAGACTTTGGAATTCAGGCCGACTGTGGAACCGCCTGACGGCAGGATAACCCAAGTGTAATGACTGCAGCAGTGTCTACACTCGAACATCTACATTTATGGTAGGTACAAAACTGTACTTTTTACAGATGCGCAAGAGATCAACCAGCATGAGGTGATTCATGATCATTTAAGTCGGGCACAGATCACCATGAAAGACCTGTAAGAAGCTGAGGGTACATGTGGGGCTTCCGGTTGCGCAGGGTAACTTAGAGGACGTACTAGATTTCTACTGTTAGAATCCACCAGGATCTTTTTCGATAGGTAAATGTGAAAGGGGGCTTTACATTCTATTTTGGGCTTGATCAGAAGGAGTAAAGAAAGGGAGAGGATATGCTCTTAGTAATTAGCTGCACTTGGTAAACAGCTTTCCTGACAGCAGTTGACACATGCTGGTCAAATAGGAGCTCATTTTCTGCAAACATACCTAGTACTCTTGACAGAAGTTTCAAATTTAAGGGGAATGTTAATAGTGACATAGGTGTAAAGATTTTCTTGCTTCCCAGAGAGTACCGTGTTGCATTTTTTTGCATTAGGAATGAAGCTTTTGCAGCACCTAAAGAAAACCTACAAGTGCCCTGCTTCCTGGACAAAGGCTAGCTCTCTTTCCTTCACCTTTTGTCCTCTGACATTAGCTTCCTATGTAAATTAGCAACTCATTTATGAATTTAACTGGTATAGAACCGCTCAGATGATTGATCAGTCTTTATAAATGTTTTATAGTTAACCTGTAAATAAGTCGAACCTGAATGATACCTAGTAAAGTTTTAAGACGAGCAAATCCCACCCACGTATCACCTTTCTTTCCTAACATGAATCATCCTCTCCCTTTTCTCAGCTTCTTTACAAGTGTCTGACTGCCCCTCTTCTCAGCTTCTTACCCACCTTAATTTTGAAACTACCAAACAGGTTCCAGACTTTACGAGAATATCAAGATGGCCTTGTACTATAACTCTTATTCTGCTGAGCGCATTACAAATATATTAATTATGCATATAGAAATGGGTTATGAACAAGTATGCATAACTAACTGTATTGCTGTTATGAAAATCTCCCTAGTTGGAACATTACCACTGATAACGTAGTCGAAGTTGAACATGTCCAAACCTGTAAATAACACTTGAGTATGGCTCGACCCTTCTCTCAGTTTATAACATGTCCGAGTAACCCAATCTAGAATACACAAACTACTGTTTTGGGCAAGGACAGTTTTACATTCCCCTTCCCCCAAGGAATAGGCAAAGAAGTGCTTCTTCCTGAACTGGAATATGCCCTGCCCTTAGTAGCCGCCTCCTCAAAAAAGTACCTATCTGTACTCCAGACCATAGCAAACAGTATCTGTAGATTTATAACTCTTTCACCAAGAAAAGAACACTACCACCATACTCTCTCAAACAGTCAAATGTTTCCTGTCTTATGACAGTCACCCTTGTCCTATGCTCCATGATCTTCAAATTGATTTATAGGGAATCTTTACTATTCTTTGCCACAGACATGTGTAATGGGCACCACTTTAGAACCTCAGATTCCTCTTCTCCTCCATCTTCATTCTGCTCACCCACACACTAAAATTCACAGAACATGCCTTTTCAGTCTTAGTTTCCACATTATCCTGTCCACCGTAAGTAATCCTGATTACTTATGCAATGAAATAGGTTACAGTGTACACTATGAATACTATCTCTGTTGTGCTATTCAGCCACCAATGATGTTAAACTTTTCCTCTATCATTTTAACGCTGACAGACGAGCTGAAAAATGCTAAATCTCATTATTTTTTCTGTATCGTGTACTGTATTTTATCTTGGAATGTATTATTTAGTTTCAGTATTGTTGTATTTCAATTAACAAAGTAATTAAATTATTATCAAAATGATTGACTTCAACAATTGGCTAAGCTTCTGGTGTCATTCTAAGGGGATCCAGTATCTGTCTGCTTGGGATGACATGGTCGACAGACCACGATGCTTTGCCATAGATGGCCTGCACCTGTCACCCCTGGTATTCTGGATACTGGCTAAGGCTCTTGCTGCACCTATAGTGCCTTTTTAGGCAAGGTTCAAATAACAAATTCACCACCGTAACAGAAACAGGCAAGCAAAAACTACGGGTAATGCTACTCAATGCTAGAAGTCTAAGTCTCAAAATGCACTCACTCGAGGCACTCCTTAAAATGGAGAACATTTGATATCTGTGCAGTGTCTGAGACCTGGTTCAAGGCTCCAGAGAGCACTCCTACACTACCAGGCTATAACTCATACCGCACTTTTCGGCCATGTAACCTGGACCAAAACACCAAAGGCAGAGGTGTGTCCATATTCATTAAGGATGTCCGCACCTCCAGGCTAGTTGCTCAGCATAATGCATCCGAGGTTATCCAAGTGCAACTAACTCTGGGCAAAACTGCAATCCAAATTGTAGCTTGCTACAAATCCCCAACCATGCCCCAGGATTCCCACTCCTCTTTTCTTGATGTTGTTGTTGTTATGTCTTTTGGCTTTTCCCGGTTAGGGGTCACCACAGCGGAACTCTGGTCCACTAATGATTGACAGTAGATTTTTACATGCCGAGTTGCCGACCCTGACGCACAACCTTCAACGAAGTTACACCCATTCACAGATGTCTCCACACAAGACGTTCTAGCTGAGAATTGAAAAGGGTCTTACTGTGAGGCGACAACGCTACCGCAGCACAACCACCGCAGTATAGGGTTCAAAGAAACACCCTAATAATGGCTGACTTCAGCTACCCCACCATTAACTGGGAAAACTACTCATGTACCAACTCCCTTAGCTCAACTCTTTCTGGAATTCATAAACTCCAATGCCCTGGATCAACTTATCCACACCCCCACCAGGGGCAACAGTATCCTAGACCTAGTCATTACCAACATGAGTGACAGGTGTTCCACACCTGAAGTCAACTCCTCGTTGATCCGACCATAAGCTAATCACCCTTGATTTCCACATCCCGCCCCCACCCCCCATTAAGGAAACCACAGTAAAAAAATTCTGCAAAGCCAAATTCATGCTTCTTAAGACAGAAGGTGGTGAACTTCATGACACCCATGCAGATGGACAATACAGTTACAACTGCTGAATCCTACACAAATGCACTCTAAGCACTTACACAAGTGCATGGATGTGCTATCCCAAACAGAACCAAGACGCTATCCTCCAAAAAAGGAAGACAATCTGGTGGTCCCCTGCCATAAGCAAACTATACAACAGAAGGAAGAAACTGTTGCAAAAGAGAGTAAAATCCTATGAGTAGAGGAGCTCCCTGGTCAGCCTCAGTAAGAAGCTGAGATCCCTTATAAGATCCTCCAAAGCTAGCTATGAAAACAAAATCACCACTAATTCTAAGGACAGCCACAAAGCATTCTATAGCTATGTCAGGAATCTCAATGGCAACACCCAGATCTGCTCTGAGTTGCAGCACAACGGCACAAAAATTACAGAACCAACTGATATTGCCAACATCCTGGCAGATAGGTTCAGTGCTAACTTTACCCCCTCCACCCCCTAAAGGGCCCATCTCTATACAGGAATAATGCAGAGTCCCTGTAATCACAACTACGCAGGTAAAAGCTGCGCTCTCTAAAGCCAAAAACACAGCATCCATGGGACTGGACATCATCCCAGGCTGTGTTTTACACGAACCTCAGAACAAACTGGCTCCCCACTTGAGCACCATGTTCAATAATAGCCTCGCATCAGGCTTTGTGCCCACTGAATGGTGCACAGCAACAGTTATCCCACTCCACAAAGGGAGAGCCACCACTGATCCCTGGAACTATCGACCTATTAGCCTGACGAGCCTGGTCTGCAAGGCCATGGAACGTATCATCATGGAACTCATAAACAAAGACATTGGTAACCTCCAAACTCTGGATCCCACCCAGTTTGGGTTTGTGAAAGGCAGGTCATGCCTCCTGAACCTGATCGACTTCTTTGAGGCAGTCAGCAAAGCAGTAGATGAGGGGTAAGGTGGTTTACACAGCCTATCTTGACATCGCCAAGGCTTTCGACACCATCCCCCATTCTGGAATTATAGCTAAACTCACTAAACTAGGTATAAATCCCTACGTCACAAGATGGGTTGCCAACTTGCTCACTGACAGAACCCACACTGTAAAAGTTGCAGACTCCAAATCTGACCTCAAAGCAGTGACAAGTGGAGTACCACAGGTTCCATCCTGGGACCTCTCCCGTTTGGTATCTACTTCTCTGAAGTACAGGCTAACACAGAAGGCCTCTGGCTAATGAAGTTCGCAGATGACTGCAAACTAGGAGCCATAGTCAAGTCCCCAAATGATGTGGACATCCTATAGAAGGGCCTCGCTGAGACATGCCTGGTGTCAGAGACATGACCTCAAGCTCAGTGCCAAAAAGTGCAGTGTCATCCCCTTTGGTAAAAACTCTGTACCCATGAGCTACCACATAGGCAGCAATCTACTTAACACCGAATGTGTGATAAAGAGACCTTGGGACCCAGGTGGACAGTAGTCTCTCCTTTGATAGTTACATCGCCACAGTAGTCAGGAAGTCCTATTACGTGGCAGACCTCATCATAAAAGGGTTCTCATCCAGGAAAAAAGGTAATTGTTCCCCCCTACTTGACACTCATTAGACCCATTGTAGAGTACAACGCTCCTTTTGGAATGTGCCTCACAAGACATCTGTTGCAGCTGGAAAGGTCACAGAAGTACCTCACAAAAAGGATTATTGGCCTCAAACAAATGCCCTACACTGACCACCTCAAAAAACTCCAGCTTTACTCCGTAGCATATCGCCTATTCCAAGGTGATCTTTGCCTAACATATAAAGCTATGTCAGACCCACAGCTGTTGGACATGCTACACCTAAAGAAATCCCAATCCCTCTGAGCTACTCGCTCTAGGGACCTAAACCTTGTCACCACAAAAAACAAGACATGCTGGAGGGATAGATTCCTGTCCCAGAGACTTCCCATCCTCTGGAACAGGCTACCCATCTATGTCAAGCAAGGTTCTTCATTAGCACTCTTCAAGACAAATCTTAATGAGTGGATGGGAAATAGGAAATACACCCCGGGGATCACTTCTGTGTCTCTGCTCAACAGTGGCACAGGAAAATAACTTTTGTGGGTGGCGTAAGCCAGGGAACCTTGTTGGCTCGGCTTATGTAGGCCCTTGGGCCAATAGCCTAGTACCTACCTATGAACCTGTCAATGTACTTTACATGAAATATTCAATCTCTGCTAGTCTTGAAGACTGCTTTAGATATGTAATTATTTTTACTACATGTATAACCTTTATCACTATGAGATGTAAACTTACTTTGTGACAGGCATTTCATAATTATCTGTGTAATTGCTTGTGGGATACAAACTAACTCCTCCGCAGTCATTTCAGAGTTATCTGTATATAGGTCATTTAATTGGTTATTGTTATCCCTTTACCAAATTGTGCATTTGAAGTTTGGTTGTGGCTGAAAAGGGTCCATGGACCAGTCTGTGTTCCCTCTCAAAGGAAAATTTAAAAAAAGTAAAAACAAGTTTTAGGCCATGATCTTGATATCAGCAGTTGGAGTGGCTAGGCCCGTATTACAGGATATGGATGTCAGTTGGAGAGTCAGTAACACTAAGTTTAGTTCATATGTGAACTTCTAGAAATCCTAGACATCAGATAGGTATAATCTGAATGGTCCTATCATGGAGTCATTGGTACACAAGTTATGATGGGCCTCAGTGTGAGATCACCCTTATTGCAGCAATACCCATCACAGTTTCTGCTGACAAGTTGTTAACCTCATTGGTGGATTGGATACCACACTAAAATCCTTCCTATAGAGTCTTTAGAAAAGTGGTATTTATTTAAACCTACTCAAGCTAAGGATGAAGTTTCTTGACTTCCAAGCTTCAGAAAGGGAGTTGTGACCTGAGCTTGTCTTGTATCTATTAGATATTCATCCCACAATGTGGTACATACAAGAGCACGGTGGTATATAATACACCCACATAAGGGAGATAATGTAGGTCTGTCAGTGGACTATAAATGATGGCTTCACTCTCACAGCTGCTTGCATCTCGTATGCTGTTGACATACTGATTTAATTACTCATTCACTGGTCCACCCCTTCAGTAGAGGAGGATAGGGGGAGACTTGTGTAATCAGGATCATTGCTGTACCATGGAGATCTATTTGGTCAGCATGAATTAGATCCTTTAGTTTTGCTTGGTTCAATAAGGCCAGAAGGAGTTAATGGTGGATGTGTTCCTCTATTTGCAGGAAAGATTCTTGTTGCCTTTCACTTTTACTCTTTTTAGTTCCATGGCAAAATTTAGAAATGAAAAACTAAATCTCATCCTTCTTGCTCCACTATGGCCAGATTATTGTGTCCCTAGAAGTGTTGGAACCCATCTCAGTATAAGCCAATGAAGTTCCATTTGGTTGAGGAAAACTCTGGCACCACGGTTAGATATTGGCAGCTCTGTTAAATCATTAGGTTCTTCTGAACCTTCTTTCAGAAATTCGTGGAGATGAATACAAACACTCTAAGTGGATGAAAATTTCCATCTAGACAAAGGAGTCTTGCATCACCTATATTTCAGTATGTGGATTATCCTAACCATCTCCGGCACTTGCTTGATTGGCTCTTAGCAGATGCAGTCAAGATGCATGTTTCTGCCACATCAGTGCCTTTTTACCTTGTGGACAGAAGAATGGTCAGTCACACCAAGCTTATCAAGCAGTTCCTCAAGGAGAATTTGCATCTCGGCCTGCTTCTTAAGAGCCTTTTTCCTCCATTTGTCACAAGGTTGCCTATCTGACATTCATAATAACTGATACATTGACTTGAAAGTTGGTCTCTTTGGCTCATTAAAAATGCTTTTTTTCTTTTTTTTTCTTTTGTCCTGTCTCATTCTAATGATCTAGCCTCACACTCCCAGACCTCCACTGATTCATCTGTTCTCCCAGGGGTGAAATACCTGCTGCCCATTGGCTTCCTCTAGTGTTAGAGTCAGAGCCATGAGTGGTGCAGTTGTCCACTGTAGGAATTGGAATTATGTTCATCATAAAGTCAAGTTTGGGTGCCAAGCCCTTCAGAAATTTTCCTAAAGCCAAATAGCACTTCTCTGGGCAGGCTTCCAAGGATCAATGGTCATCTGTCACTGTTCTAATGATGGGGAGATAAGTTCCCTTTGAGGAAAAAACACTTCCACTTTACATTTTATGATAGAAATTGTACTTTTTTTCCTAGGTTTAAAATTATTTTACAGAAAAAGTGTTTTAATAACTGTCACATGACTTAACTACTTTTAAATGAGAGCAGCAGTTTTTTTTTTTTTTTTTTTTTTTTTTTACTTTTATGGTAAAAATGTGTTAAAACTAATTTTAAACTACTTTTTCTGAGGTAAAGGTTGTACTTTTAATTTTTTTATTTTTGTTTTATGCGGAAAAGGTTTACTGTTTTACTGACGACTGCTGTCAAGCTTCCCTTGGAATTGGGCTTCTTTTTGGCATAACCATGGAGCAACCTACTGGTTCCTCAGTTCTTCTTTCTTTCAGCCGCAAAAAGAAGAAAATTACTCAACAGTCTTTGCCACCACAGCAGGCTGCCAAAGTACTTCAGCTGCAGATGGGTGACTGTTCTGCGGCCAAATTTGGTTCCTCGGATAAATCCATTTTTTCCCCCTCACTCCCTGCTGCCACCATGGACCAGAGCTTTGACACATTCTCTGCTACTGTTGGAGTGCTGTTGGTAGGGAAGGGAGAGCTACTGTTTTTGGTCCTTCCCTACCACCACCATCGACTAGAGATTAGACACATCCTCTGTGACTGTTGGAGAGCCATTGGCAGGAAAGGGAGAGCTACCCTTTTTGCTCCTGGAAGGAGAAGAGAATGCTAGTGTGCCTAGCCAGAAAATCATGCTGCCCCTATAGAGAGGTTTTTCTTGGCAAAAGGGAATCTACTTCATAAATCTGTCAGAAAGAAGCAAAAAGTTAGATATATGTCTTCTCCAGTCTGGACAGGAGGGATTTATTGTGCTTGGCTCAGGATTTACTTCTGGCTTTTGGCCATTCATGTTTCGCTGTTTCTGGTAAACAAAAAAGATGTTTTCTGAAGAGATTCGAGATTTTGAAATTTAGTGATTGTGAAAGGACAGATTCTGCTTTGTCTTCCCTGATTATTGATTCAGATTATTAGTTTGGCTTCAACCACTCCCTTTGAAGTATTTTCATTCTCTGAAACTGTTTCCAGAATGAATCGGCTGTTTCATTGGGAAAATAATGATAAATCTGAAGTAGGATGTTCATTTGTCAGCAACCTGTGGGTTACGGATCCGAGCCGGCAACTTGTTTCAAGCTAATGGATCCGAGCTCCTAGCTCCTCCCTTCACCCATAATCCCCTGCTAACCCTCCATGACCTCAGATCTAGTTTGCCGCGCTTGTGGATGGCTGGATCCTTTTGAGCTCGTCAGCTAAGTGAAAAAAGTTTACTATTTTTCTCTGTACTTCTTGTCAGAAATTTCTTCTTTAGTTAAAATTAATCATTTTAAAGTGTGTAAGTGTTAGGCTCCTTATTTTTTGATCTTAATTAGTTACCCTCCCTTCGCTGGTCGTTAGTGTGTGAGTGTGTGTTGCGTTTCTTTTGGGGCCTGTGTGTGTGTGTAGTTTTTCTTTTTCTTTTCAAAAAAAAAAAAAAAAGAATGGCTGAGGCCCCAAAAGCCATATTTTCCAAATGTACCGAGTGTGGCCATAAGCTCTCCCTGGCTGATGGCCACACTTTCGTCTTGGTGCCTTGGGGTTGAACACCTCACCTCGGGCTGTACCATCTGTGCAGCGTTCAACCCCAGGGCACTGAAAGAGCGGAGGTCGAAGCTGGTCCTGGCGGGACTTTTACCCCCGGACTCGGCTTCCGCTACCTCTGCTGCTCCCGTGGCTCCACCACAGCCTGTGGTCGCTGCCACTCCTGCCCCCCTGCCTCCGTCCGGGACTCAAACTCCCGCTAAAATGTCGGAGGACAGGGAGGCCAGGAGGGAGAAACGGAGGGAGAAGCACCACAAGCGGTGGGCCGAGACCTCCGTTTCGGCCCCGCCAGCTAAGCGGGCTTCTCCCTCCACTGCTTCTAGGTGTCCTCCTCCTCGGCTCCGATCCCCTTGTTTCTCCCCGGGGCCCGAGGAGGAGGAGACCCGATCTCCGTCGAGGTCATCGAGGCGGCATTCTAGGCCTGCCTCGGTGGCCTCCTCGAGATCTACTTTCAGTTTATCCGATGCAGACTTGGACCAGATGATGCGAAGATTCATCCAGGCCCAGCTGCAGATGGGAGTGCTCTTGCCTCCCCCCCCCCTCAGGGGGGGAGCTCAACACCCTTTTTCCACCCAATTGCTCCTTCTCCGACCCGCTACCCGGGTTCGGAGCGTTCGGAGCCGACCAGCGTTGGAGCCGGTGGTGGGTTGGCACCGACAGTACTTGGTACTTCGGATCCGACCCTGCCCTTGAGCCCGGATCCGACCTCCCGGAGCCATGGTCCAAGCTTCAGATCCGGGGGATTCAGTGTGCCTTCGGCTCCATCCAGGTCGGAGCACACTGGTCCCTCGGATCCGACTGTCTCGGCGTCGGCTCCGATCCCTTCATCGGATCCGAGTGGGAGCCGACTTTCGGATCCATTGGAGAGTGGCTCTCCCTCGGCCTTCGATGTTGTGGAGAGGGCTCTGTTGAGAGCATCCGGACCCCCGGTCCTTGCATCGGCTCCTACCTGCACTCCCTCTCTGCTGGGCCAGGCTTCCATCACCCAGCCAAAGAGACAGCCTGCTTCGATGTCACAGATGGTTCCATTGGAACAAGATGTTGCTGGCGAGGCCTCCTCGGACAGTCCCCCCGAGGAAGCTCCCCGCAAGCATAAGTGCAAAAGGAGGCACGTGGACTCCCCTGAGTCCTTAACCGAGGACACGGACTTGGAGGAAGGGGAAGGCTCCCCAAGATCGCCCCCTGAGGATGTCTCCTTTGGAGACATCATGGAGATGCTGAGAATCAGAGGTGGGTGGTCTGCCCCCAAGTCTTCCTCTGACAAGTCCGTGTTTCTGGAGGCATTCGAGGCAGGCCCGTCTACCTCTTGGGTGTCCCCTCCAGCCGACCCCCTGGTGGACCTCATTACCACCAGGGCGTGGAAGGATCCGGACACCATGGAGCCAATACCAAAGCGCCCAGATAGGATTCTTAGCCCCCCCTCAGACCGATCACATTGGAGTAAGGGGCCCCCCCATAGATGCCATGTTGACGGCGGCAGCCACAAAGAGGGAATTGGCTCAGGAGAGTCCCTCAGTCCATCCACCGAGCAAAGAGTCCCGTTTGATGGACCGCTTAGGGAAGAGAGTCTTTAGTTCAGCGACCTTCTCGGTAAGGTCTCTGAACTATATGGCACATGTCATCAGGATGCAGCGGGATCTTATCAAAGAATACGCTGCATCCCCCCCTGAGTCCATGTCGGAGGATGACGAACAATTGTACTCCACCCGAATGGCCACTCTGAGATAGATTTCAAACACCTCTATGCGGCTATTGTCTCACGCCACAGAGGGAGCCGCTAGGGCTAGCGGAGCAGGCCTAGTCATGAGACGTCAGGCCTGGCTCCGTCATTGCGATTTTATGGAGCCCTTTAAAGCGTCCTTCACGAACGCCCCTTTTGATGGTTCTGCCCTATTTGGCAAAACAGTTCGCGAGACACTTGTCCAGAGCGAGAAGGACGGGAAGACGTTGTCTGCCATCGGAGTCCGCTTCTCTGCTCCCCAGCGGTCCTTTTCGAGGAACCAAAAGGGTCAGAAAAAGATGTGGTTCCGAAAATCACAACATTCCCAACCAGCTCCGGACAACCAGTCCTACCGTGGCAGAGGTGGACAGGGAGGACGTCGCCCCAGGGGCAGAGGGGCTCCAAGAAACTTTGGATCCAGAGAACCTTTCTCTGAGCGGCCCGCGCAGCAGCCCTGAGGGGTTGCCCGGCTGCTCCACTCTGGAGGCGGTCGGGGGGCGTTTTTCGGAACACCTAGCGGCATGGGAGTCCATCACAACAGACCGCTGGGTGCTTCGCATCATATCCAGAGGGTACAAAATACCAATACTCCATGTCCCCAAATCCAAGAACCTCCCCGATGTACCACCCGATCAGAGGGAGGCCGCAGCTGCAGAAATTCAGCAGCTGCTAAGAAAAAGAGCCATCCAGCCCGTCCCCCAAGACCAGCTCAGATTAGGGTTCTACTCCAGGTTCTTTTTGGTGCCAAAAAAGATGGGGGACTTGAGACCTATCCTAGTCCTTTCCCGCTTGAACCTGTCAGTAACCAAGGAAAAATTCCGAATGGTCACTCTTCAATCTATCCTCCCCCTTTTGAGGGAAAACGATTGGATGTGCTCTATAGACCTCAAGGATGCGTACTACCACATTTTAATGGACAAACGATCCAGGAGGTTCCTTCGCTTCTGGCTGGGGGCCAGTCACTACCAGTTCAGGGTCCTTCCCTTTGGCCTCACCACAGCCCCCAGGGTGTTCACCAAGGTATTAGCAGTGATTGCGGCCTACCTGAGACTCCAGGGAATACAGGTCTTTCCGTACCTGGACGACTGGCTCCTGACCGCACCAACAAGGCATCTACTTTGCTCAGCCAGAGACTTCTTTCTCCATCTAGCCCCACAACTAGGCATTACTATCAATGTCAGCAAATCTCTACTGGCTCCGACGCAGGTCATAGAATTCATAGGTGCCAGAATAGACACCAGAGATTTGCGAGCCTTCCTAACTTCCGAGAGAATCTGGAACCTACAACTTCATGTGAGGGCTGTCCTTCATTCAGAGGCTTCACCAGCAGAATTGGTCCTGAGGGCACTAGGCTCCATGGCGGCAACGATTACGCTCCTTCCATGCGCCCGTTTGAACATGCGAGTACTGCAATGGACTCTGTTAGTGCAATGGTCCTTCCTATCCCTTCCTCTCCACCATCCCATTGCTATCAGCAAGGCTTGCAGGAGGGCGCTACTATGGTGGCTCCAAGCCTCGAACTTCCATACGGGCCGTCCCTTCTGCACCTCTCCCCCTCTCACCACGGTGACCACGGACGCTTCCCGCCTCGGGGGGGGGGGGGCATTATTCAGGCAGGACAGTCCAAGGCACGTGGAACGATAGAGACCTCCCTGCATATCAACGTTCTGGAGATGAGAGCGGTGCTGTTGGCGTTGCAAGCACTTCAGGGCTTCCTCCCCACAGGAACGATTGCAATTCAGTCGGACAACATGTCGGTGGTCTGGTATATCAACAAACAGGGGGGAACCAGATCTTACCCTCTATGCCGCGAAGCCATGAGAGTGTGGGAATGGGCGATCTCCACCAACCGCTTTCTGATTGCAACGCACATTCCGGGGAGGACCAACATCCTAGCGGACAAGCTCAGCCCCGCACCCTTCTTACCCCGTACGAGTGGTCTCTCAATCCTCTAGTAGCGAAGCAGATATTTGCAACATGGGGGCGACCCTGCTGCGATCTTTTTGCATCTCCATCAAACACCAAATGCGACAATTTCTTCGCTCTAATCCCCCCTCCAGGGGAAACTCCAAGAGACGCTCTGGTGCATGCTTGGCCACCCGGTCTACTCTATGCCTATCCTCCTCTACCACTGATGATACAACTCTTACAGAAAGCCTCACGGTTGGGGAGCAAGATAATTCTCATTGCCCCATTCTGGCCTCGGCAAATTTGGTTCCCTTACCTGTGGGTCTCACCTTGTGAATCACCCTTGGATTCTAGATCCCATTCCGGATCTCATCTCCCATCCGTTGAACTTACCAACTCCAAACCTGGACAATCTGAAACTGACAGCTTGGTTGCTCCAGTTCCACTCCTAGTTAGGACTCCCGGTATCTCTTCACCAGTCAAAGCCATCCTCGTGGCAGCGCATAAGCCCTCCACCAGGAAAGTGTACCACAGTAAATGGAATTGTTTTTCCATCTGGGCGGAGCATCACGATCTAGATCCCTTTACGGCTCCTCTTCCATCCATATTAGACTTCCTAACTGAACTCTTTCAGGAAGGCGCTAGTTGTTCAACTGTCAAAGTGCAATTGGCAGCCATATCACATTACCATGTGGGACATGATACAGGGCCCTTGATGTCGGCCAAATTGTGTAAAACCTTTCTCAAGGGCACCTTTTTACTTAGACCCCCTGTAAAGGAAGCCGTACCCCCCTGGGATCTTACATTAGTTCTTCAAGCCTTGACTGCTCCACCCTTTGAACCCGCTGCTTCAGTAGATCTCAAATTCTTGTCATGGAAAACAGCATTCCTTGTAGCCATCACTTCAGCGAAAAGAGTGTCGGAGCTTCAGGCTCTCTCTGTGAAGCCTCCTTACCTGATCTTTCACCCAGATAGAGTGTAAATCAGGATCAATCCCTCCTTTCTTCCCAAAATAGCATCAGAAACCAACATAAATCAATCCATAAATTTACCGGTTTTCTTCCCTAAATATCAGAATAAGGGCGAGTACAAGCTGCACTCATTAGATGTTCATAGGCAGCTTCGCTTTTATACTCATAGGACAGCTGGCCATAGACAATCCGACCAGCTGTTCGTTTCCTTTGCCAAATTTAACTTGGGGAAAGCTATCTCTAAAGTATCTTTATCTCGCTGGATTTCCCAATGTATCCTACTGGCGTATCAAGCCTCGGGTAGACCCGCACCAGAAGAAGTTCATGCTCATTCCACCCTCTCCATTTCTACCTCTGCAGCCTTCAAGTCTAGAGTCCCATTGGATGATATTTGTTCTGCAGCCACTTGGGCTTCATCTCATACCTTTATTAACCACTACAAGCTAGACGTGCTTTCTAGAGGGAGAGCATCCTTTGGCTCTGTGGTGCTTCGTAATATCCTTCCATGATGGCCACCCAAGGTGCAGGTAGCTGGGGACTCTGTCCCACAGGTTGCTGACAAATGAACATCCTACTTCAGATTTAGAAGTTATGTACTCACCATAACGTTCCATCTGAGTAGGTAGTTCATTTGTCTGCAACCATCCCCCCCTCCTTCCCCCTGACCTTCTTCGGATCTACTAGTTGTTAGATATCCTTTGTTAGATATATATCGAGGGGCAAACTCGATCTGAGGTCATGGAGGGTTAGCAGGGGATTATGGGTGAAGGGAGGAGCTAGGAGCTCGGATCCATTAGCTTGAAACAAGTTGCCGGCTCGGATCCGTAACCCATAGGTTGCAGACAAATGAACTACCTACTCAGATGGAAAGTTATGGTGAGTACATAACTTCTAATTCACAGTCCATAATGAGGTGTATGATTTATTGCAACTGCAGTTTCCAGAACCTAGCCCAGTTCCACCTGTTCTTTCAGCTTTGGCAGGGTGTGTTTGTTACAGCCTATACCTTGCCTGACAGACAGCCTGCTGCACCCAAGAAAGCAGATAAGTTGTATAAATTTCCTCACTCTGTAATGTTTTTATACACTCATCCCAGAGCAGGCCCAGTAGCTATTATTTTAGTGAACCTTGCTGCTACTAAATATTTGTTTAATGCTAATCCCTTTCCTTCTGACAAGAGCAAGAAGGCATTTGATATATTTGGGGAAAAAGTGTACTTTATTTGCAACACTTGTTTTTAGAATTCTCAGCTGTCAAGATATGTTAGTTTATGCTTGCCACTTTTGAGAATATGAGGAGTATTTTGGCATCACTTTCTTCTAATGAGGAGAAGTCTGCTTTGTATAATGTGGTTGCTTCTGTGTCTCAAGTGGCTACCCACGGTTTCAAATATGCTTATGATTCTGCTGATTCCATTTCCAAAGCTGGCCCTGGAACTGCTTTGAGTAGGGTTTGCCTGGTTATGTTTTCAAAACCTTCCAGAAGATGTAAAAAAAGGAAAATTTGAATTCTCTCTTGGACAGAGACTTTTTGGACTATCTGTTGCACAGGTCCTTAAAGTGTGATGAGAGAGGTAAGCTGATTCAAGGGATCTCAAGATTTTCAGCCTTCCTTCCCTAAGTTTGTCAAGGGTTTTATAACCTTCTCTAAAATGTAAAATAAACAAGACACAAGAAGTTGCAGCTAAGCAAAATTTTAAAAAGTAATGACAGAGAGGTTGTAAAAGGAAAGGAGGAAACCCCAGAACAAAGGACAGTCTAATAAGTCTCAGTTAACAGTTTGCATGACTTCCCTCCCACTTTCGCAAACTCGTAATTCTTCCAGAAAGTCTGAACTCCATTTCTCTCTTTGGCAACAGATAGCTCTGTTGTTTTCATTTTCATTCATTCATCAACAAATGGGTTTCAGATCTGACTCAGACGCATTTCTTCCAAACTCTTGGATCTGAAACTTAAGCTCCTTCTTTACCCATAGTTCCCCACACCCCTGTATTACCTTGGATCTCCTTTGCTGCTGTGACAGTTCAGACACAAATCGTGCTCTGGGCATAGTTGTTTATATTTGTGAGTAAAAGTGTATTTTTTTCTTGTTAAACCTGTTTTCTATCTAATATAATATTTTCCTCCATAGCCCTATCCTCTCTTTACTCATATTTTTCTGTGAGATTATGAAATTTTCTCTTCCACCCCACTACTGTTGGGTATTTCTGTATATCATTGTTGGTATTTATTTATCCTTTACCCATCTTTAGGGTAATTCTCTGGTACCGTTGCTGGTATTATGATTACATTTTCTTTTCTTAGTTTTTTTTTTTTTTTTTTTTTTTTTTTTTTTTTTAAAGTATGTATCTCCTTTCCTTTTTCTTATTTTTTTAAGATGGCTGAAAAGCCAACTGGTTTTAAAAAGTGCCTTCCTGTGGGCATAAGATTCCCAACTTTGATTCCCACAGGGAGTGCTTCTGCTGCTTAGGAGCAACTCATCTTGAAACCCCTTGTCAAATCTGTGCAGGTTTCAACTCTCGGGCCCTAAGAGACCATCAAAACAAATTAGTTTTAAAGGGTTTGCTGCCTTCTTCTGCAACTTCCTTTTCAACTTCTTTCTCAAGGGCAGAAACCCCTAACAAGAAATCCAGATTGACTACAGAGCCCAGAAAGCATAAGAAACACTGTCCTCTCCTAAACCTGCTCCTGGATCAGCGCCACCTGCCAAACTACCTAAATGTTCCAGTCCAAATTCTTTGGATCTGACATCTGGGATGTCAGTCTCCTGGGCACCGAAGTCCTAAAGCAACAGCAACCGACGCAGAAATACTAAGTCTCTGGTATTCGGGCCAACTGAGGACTACCTGCCGGTAGATAACCCAAGTGTGATGACACTGCAACAGTGAATACACTTGAACATCTACATTTATGGTAAGTGTACACAACTGTACTTTCCTCAAAGCTCAGATCCAGATTGGGGGGGGGTTATAGTCTCTGTCTCCTATCGGATCCATGAGCCTTTAACCTGTAACCCATTGTATTATTTCTCCTTCTCTGAGATGTCCAACGATTTTGGAGTTCTCACATCCGAGAACCCGAAGAGTCAAAGCATCTGATCTGAAGAGAGCATCTTCTTTGATGCCTATGGTGTCCCTGGCTCATTCCCCTTAGAGCCGGAGAAGTCTCAGAGCCAAAGCATCATTGCCAGGTCCGGGGAGTGTCTTCAACTCTGAGGTTTTCAGAGCCATCACTTTCTGTTGGAGTCTCTGCATTACACAGCTTGGGTCCAATGCCTCCCTCACAGCAGGAGCCTGGTTGGAGCTTGGCAGCACCTGGAGTTTTGGCTCCACTGAGGCCAGCAATGGCTTCTTCCAGTCGTTCTGCCTTTGAGGTGATGGAGAGGGCTTTCTTTCAGCTGAGAGTACATTACATTCTATTCTTGCATCTTTGGATCCTACCTTCATATTTCCTTCGGATCCAACTTCTGACCCTCATCACCCTGTCAGGGACAGCCAGGTCCATATGAGCTTCCAGGCACTTCCTGCAAAGGAACTTTCCCTATTTTCTGATATCTCCCTGGGTCATCCCATTGAGGAGTTCCCCTGGAAGAGATTGTGTAAAAAAAAGGCACATAGATTCCCCTCAGGAATCTTTAACCAAAAAAACTGACTTCGATTAAGGGGAGGGGTACCCAAGATCTCTACCAGAAGACATTTCATTTGGAGACATTCTAGAGATCCTTCGCCAGAAAGGTGGATGGTCTTCAAACATCCTTCCCAGGAGGAATCGTTTCTAGAAGCCTCATCTATGTCTTGGGTTACCCCTCTGGAGGACAGCCTTGTAGATGTTGTGTCTTGCTAAGCATGGAGGGAGACAGATACCATAGAACTAGTTCCACAAGTTTCTCAGTCCACCCAAGTACAGACTTTATTGCAGTAAGAGAATTCCCATGGATACCATGGTTGTGGTGGCAGCCAATAAAAAGGAGCTAGCCGAACAAAGATCTTCTGTTCATCCCTCTAATAGGGAGCCCAGGACAGTGGACAGGTTTGGAAGTGTGTTTATGCCTCAGCAACTTTTGCTTTGCAACAGCTTTAACTACCTGGCACATTTTACCAGATTGCATAGAGAACTGATAAAGGAACTCTCTCCCTCTGTCTATTCTAGTGTCCATGTCAGTGGAGGAACTTAAATGTTTTTCTTCGCAGCTGGCCACATTCAGGCAGTTTCCATTGCACCCATGAGGTTAATTTCTCATGCAGCAGAAGTTTCCTCATGGGCAGCGGATTCAGGCATGCCTGGATGCATTTGTGTGACTTTGCAGAGCTTTTTAAGTCTTCTTTCATCAGTGCTGTGTTTGAATTTTCTCTGTTTTGCCCCCACAGTAAAAGAAACACTCCCCATAGCGAGCAATATGGAATGATTGTCTGCCATGGGAGTCTTGTTTTTCTACCCCAAATAGATCCTTCTCTAGGAATCAGCATGGAGGTTAAAAAGATGTGGTTCCAAAAGTCACAAGGACCTTTTCAGGACACACTAGGGGAAACTACTCCCAGAGGCTGGGGGGGGGGTCCAATGGAAGATGTCATCCTTGCAGTAGAGGAGGCCCGCAAAACCAAGGGTTTTTGAGATTCTTTTTCCGCTCGTCCCTATCAGCGCTCCTCAAGCGTTGTCCGACTGCTATTGTCTGGAGGCACTCGGGGGAGGGGGAGTTGCTTGTCTCTGCACCCGGAAGCCTGGGCATCTATCACAAAAGACAGTTGGGTGCAAAAATTATATCCAGAGGATATTTCATTCCCTTTCTACAAATCTTACCATCCAAATGGGTGGAACATAGCAGAGATTTTTCAAATCTGCAGGAGTTAGCAGCCCTAGAAGTTCAAAAGCCGCTATTGAAAAGTTATCCAAGATGTCACACAAGATCAGAGAGGATTTGGAACTTAACTGAAGATTTTTTTTTAGTGTCAAAGAAAACAGGGGACCGGGGACCCATTGTGCATCTCATTAATCTAAATCCGTTTGTAAAAAACTCCAAGTTCCAGATGGTTATGGTTCAGTCAATTCTACATCTTCTGCAGAAGGACGACTGGATGTGCTGTATAGACCTCCAGGATGCATAATTTCACATCAAATTGAACAGATGCTCCTGGAGATATCTGCATTTTCAGTTGGGGGCTACTCATTACCAGTTCAGAGCCTTGCCCTTTGGTCTCACCACAGCCCCCAGGGTATGCAGCAAATACATGGCAATGGTAGCAGTTCATCTCAGACTGCTTGGATTCAGAGTGTTTCCCTATTTAGATGACTGGCTCTTCATTGCTCCAACCAGTTATCTCCTCAAAAAGGCCAGGAACTACTTACTCCAATTATGTCAGTCTCAAGGGATCACAGTTAATTATGCCACATTCTCATCTACAACCAGTTGAAGTTCTGGAGTTTATACAAGCTCGCCTGGATACAACCAGTCAGTTGGCCTTTCTTTCAAAAATAGACTACATGTCAGAGAGATCATTTTCACACCCTTTTCTCCCAGCAAAACTGTTTTCAGGCCTTACGATCAATGACTGCGGCTGTTACCTTACTACCAACTGTTCATTTCCACATATAAGTTCTTAAGTGAACACTAGCAATTCAGTGATCATTCTTCAAAAGCCATAGTCCCATCCTATAAACTTTCTTTGGTTTGCAAGGACTCCCTACTTTGGTGGATCAAGTCCAACGAAGCTTGCCAGGGTCGTCCCTTTGTATTCCCACCCCCCAGTAGCCACAGTGGCCATGGACACCTCACACTTATGATGGTGGGGAGGGGCATTTCTTGGGACAGACTGTCCAAAGCACGTGGTCCGCAGAAGAAACCAATTTGCATATCAAGGTGAAATGGTCCTCCTAGTGTTGCAGACTTTTAAGAACTTTCTCTCTTTAGGGTCATTTGCTATCCAAACAGACAACATGTCAGTGGTTTGGTACATCAACAGACAGAGGGAACCCCTTTTTCTCGAGAAGCGATGAGAGTGTGGCAGTGAGGGATCTCCCCCAACCGCTTTCTTCAGGTAATGCACATACCGGGGGAATCCAGTACCTACTGGTGTTTCCAAATTTTTCTAATAAAGCCAAACTAGTTTGTTTATTTATCGGGAAAGTCCAGCTGAGTGAGTAACCCATTTTCAGCAGAGGCCCGGGGAGAAAAGCTCCTAATGATATATGAAAGTTTAGACATTGTAAGTGAACAAAACATATCAAGTATTTAAGCAACACAATAAATGAATGATGAAATACAGTAATTGGAGACAGATGCAGTAATCTGCTAGATAGGCAATACTAAATAAAAGCAATGTGGAAGATTACACAATGCTTTTTTTTAAGTTCGATAAGGGTAAAGAGTGGGGGTCAGGCACATACATGCTTCACCTTTTAGATGTGCATAGACAACTTTGTTTTTTATCTTCACAGGATGTAGAGTTTTTTAAAAACTGATCAGTTGTTCATGTCGTTTGCCCTCAGTAGAATGGGGAAATCAGTCTCTAACGTTACTTTATCCAAATGATTAACAGATTGCATTTCATATGTTTATTCTCAACAAGACCGGCTTTTGCTGAGACCTCCAAAAGCACATTCCACTAGATTCATAGCTACTATTTCTGCTTTCCGGACTGGAGAGTCTATTGATGATATCTGCACTGCAGCCATTTGGTTCACTGCTCATACTTTTATTGTGCATTACAAATTGGATCTCATTTCCAGAAGTAGAGCTGCCTTGGATTCTGTGGTACTCTGGAACATCCTTCTACAAGGGCTACCTAAGGATATGATGTTGTCCTTTTCATTCTTCCTCACTGATGGGTTACAGATCTGATCCTCGGATCCGACTCAGCTGCATTTTCCAGACTTTGGATCCTAGTCTCCAGCTCTTCCCTCTTCCCATAATGTATCACACCATCTCTAACTCCTCCGATCTCATTTACTGCCATCCTAGTCAGACGTGATTCAGGGTCTCGAGCTGTAAGAAATTTATTTTTAAATTTTAGTCTAAATTTGTCTGTGTTATTTCCTGTTGCTTTTTCCTCCATCAGTGGCCATTCGTAGCTAGAAATACTTTTGTCTGTTCTTGTCTACTCTTGTGCTGGATTTTCTATGGTTGTTAACCTCTTGTACTTCTCCCTGCTGGGTATTATATGTTGCCTCTACATTTTCCACAATGTAGACTGATATTTGTTTTATATGGCTTTACGTTTAGCCGCAGTGGTTGTTCTCCCCTTTCACTGTGGACCTTATTTTTGTTTCCAGGTCTTGTCCTTAGAAGGCCCATGCTGGGCTGACCTGTACCTATCGGCTTGACTGCTTAGAATTTTATTCCCCCGCCAGATTTGCCTTTCACTGTCCGGTTCTGCTGTGAGTAACCGGGTCATGTTTTTGAGTTTGTTCCTCATCAGTCTTGTGGTTTTGGGGTTTTTTGTTAAGGTGTCAGGTTGGAATTAACTCACTATAGGTGTATTTTTACTTTACAGCTGATTCACTAAGAACTGTATGTAACGTGGCTGTTAAAAAAAAAAAATAAAAAATTAAAAAACACGACAGGGCAAGAGGTCTTGAATTGACTGCCTTATGAATGGCTTTCGGTTTCTCTGTTACATACATGGTTGTTTGAGAATGGCTGCAGCAGACTGTCAGGTATTGCTTTCTAGTTTTGTCCAGATATTTTTTCGTGCTGCAGATTTGGCCATGTCACAGACTGCTGGCAGTTTCTGTATTGCCAGAACATCTCTTCCCAACTGTACAGTTTTTCACACTGGGATGTCCTAAAATTTTAAGTCAGTAAATAATAACATGCAGTTGTTTTTCAGACTCCATATCTTTCAGGAAATGTATGCTAACACAAGTCCTGTTATTCTACCAATTTTCTAAATTTATACGAGCAGTATTTAAAATGTTTTCTTGCACTAAGAGGTTGAAAGGTATGGGTTCTGTTTTATTTGTTTTTTCCAGATTGAATGAATCTATGAAAATGTGCCTACATCCCATACAGTACAAGAGGACTGGAGGACCGAAGTTTTGATGGACTGTTTTATCTTTCGGAGGTGCTTGGTTCAGGTGCTTTGGTTCTGCACCTTAGAGCCCTTTGTTTCTTTCCTGGTTTCTTTCATGGCTCAACCTGCCATAGAGAGAGAAACTGCTAATATCTAACAGGTGTCTTGGATCCAATCTTTTAGATCTGAGGTCACTAGAGCCTCCATTGGATCCCAGGTCTTCTTGGATCCGACAGGTTGATCCATTGGGGTGTTTCTGCTTTTCATCTTCAGATCCTAGGTCTACAGATCCAATTGTCTGTGACTTTGCTTTGGATCAACCTTCTAGGTTCGAACAGGTATGTGGACTCTTTCGGATCCTGGTTCCTGCCACCATGGAACCCGATTGATCCGACCTGTTTCTCTTCTCCTTCCACAGATCCTAAGACTGGGATCCTGTGGATGTCAGGTGCCCATGGATGGATGTGCAATCCTCATATTCTTCTCCTTCGGATCTGGTAGCAGTGGACTAGTGTGGTTTTCTTCGGATCCGAGACACTCCTCAGATCCAATGGATTCATCGATCCAATGGATTCATTGATGTTCTTCGTGTTTCACTGTTGCAGTCATTACATTTGGGTAATCTGCTGGCAGGTTGCCCTCAGTCGGCCTGAATAACAAAGTCTTGGGTCCTGCTTCAGTTGTTGTCTCCTCTTCCATGACGTCAGGTCATCAGGGGTATAAAACATGCAGCCGATGCAATTTTATTCAGTCTTTCTTGCAACACGGTGCCCGAAGCAGAAGCAGTTCGCAAGTGCCGGTCGGCCGACTCCTGAAATTTTTGCATTCGAGTTTCAGAACCGAAGTCTTCAAACTAAAGCTAAGTACCCTGTTGGGGAAACTTTTTTTCTTGCTCCTACCGATGTCAGTAAAAGTTAATAATTGCATTACTTGTGGGAAGCAAATACCTCATAAGGTTTTTCATTTGTACTGTATTCCTTGCCTAGGCCCAAATCACAATGTGCCTTGCTCTCGGTTTTGTGCTAGATTTAACCAACACACTATTAAGCGTCTGTATATTTTTTGCTTCTAAATATTTTGGTTCAAGATTTAATTATCCTGAAATGTCGGTTAGCAATCCGACTACCGGAGTTCACAAAAACACAAAGAAAAAGACAGAGACAGACCGAGGCCCAAAACCAACGATGAAGCTTCTCCTAAGCCAGTCTCTGGTTCGCCGGTACTCAATGAGGTGCTTTTGCAGCCCCTGATACCCGCTACTTTTGAGTCGCAGGCCTCTACCGAGACCCATTCACAGTCCAGTATACCGCGAGAATCTCAGAGTATTGAACCCATGGATGTCTCTCCCTTGGATGGGTCCGGAGCCTCTGAGCAGGCACCGGCTTCTGAGGGTGCTTGCAGACCTCAACATTTTTATATTAAACCGACGCCAGCCTCAAAAACAAGGTCAAAAACATGTTCTGTGTCTAAAAAACTGGCGCATAAGCCACGTGCTCAGGCCCCTATGCCTAAAAAACAGATGATCAAGATGGCTGAAGATTTAATTGCCTTGATCAGGGGTTCCCAACCCCCCCGCCCCCTGCTGAGAGGCCTAAGTAAGGCACTGATTATGAATCTTCAGATCAGGTTTCCATATCTTCTGATTCCTCTTCTGATCAGGAAATTTCTGTTCCACCCTATGAGGATTCTGATGTAGAGGAATCCATCCCATCTGCGTCTCCTCATGAGGATTACTCTTTTGGAGAGACTTTGCATACTTTAAGGGAACATTTTCACTGGGAGAGTTAGGACTTCTCGGAATCTAAAAAGAGGCTTAGGGATTTCCTTCTTCTTCTTCAGCATAGGCCTTTGGCAATACCTCCTGTATTAGACATTGTTGATGTGTTTTCTGAATCAAGCATGGCTCCTGATTCCATGCCTCCGGCTCCTAGTAAGCCAGACGGATATTACAGGGTTCCTGACTCCCACAAATTTCTATTCAAAAATCTTGTTGCTGATCCTGTGACTATTTCTCAGGGTCCCAAGGGTGTAAAGGCCTCTAGAGCCAAAAATCCTACCCCCTCTGACAGATTCCAGGGCACTGGATAGATGGGGAAAGAAGGTTTATACATCTGCAACCTTGGCAGTCAGGGCCTTAAACTGCCAGTTTCATATGCTTAAATATCAACAGCATGTTATGGGCTTACTGAAACAGAAAATGATGTTGATTTCTGATTGTGTGGAAAATGAAGAGTTACAGGAATTATTGCATTCAGCAGAACAAGTTGGAAAGCATACTTTGCAATGTGGTTTTGATTCCTTGGAGGCCTCTTGTAGGGCCGCTGTTACTGGATCTGTGATTAGAAGGCACGCCTGGCTCAAGGAGCAAAATCTGTCTGATCATGTTAAAGCTAAATTGTTGGATGCCCCTTTGCAGCATGATACTCTGTTTGGTAATAAGGCAGAAGAGGTTTTAAAGAAAATGGAAGACAAAGCTAAATCTATGCAAACTATAAAAGATTTCTTGCAAGTGCAGCCACCCAGGTTCAGTAGACACTGGCCTACTAAAAATTGGTCCTTTCCTGTGTCCAACAGAGCCACTCAAGGCAAATCCAGGTGCTCAAAAGGCTCCAGATACCAATCACAGGGTTCTTACAGGTCAAAGCAATGGGGTGCCTCCACCTCTAAAACTGGAGGAAACAAAGGACAACCCTACAGTAAGCAGTCTCAATGGCTTTCCTCTACCATCACCAAGCACTTACCTTTTGGCAGCCCCCTTGGGGGGGGGGGGGGAACTAGCACTTCATGCTCAAAATCGGCAGTTAATTACCCAGGACAAGTGGGTATTAAACATAGTTCCAGATTTAATTTCCATACTTTGCCAATTCCAAACGGATGGCCAGATCTGCCACAAAACCAGTGGGCAGAGGCTCAGAAACAAGTCATGTCCCTCATGGATATGGGGGCTATTCAACCGGTACCAGAAAAGGAAAAAGGGCAAGGTTTTTATTCAAGACTTCTCCTGGTACCCAGAAAAGACAATTCATGGCATCCAATACTGGACTTATCGATTTTGAACACATTCCTGGACATTCCAAAATTCAAACTGCTGACTTTACAACAGCTACTGCGTATGCTAGGCAGGAATGCTTGGTTAGTAACTCTAGACTTAAAAGAGGCATACCTGCATATCCCAATAAGGGAATCATGCAGAAGATACCTCCACTTCAAAGCAGGTTTTTTGCATTACCAATTCTCTGCACTGCCCTTTGGCTTATCTACTGCTCCCAGGGTCTTTACAAAGTGCCTGGCACCAGTAATTGCATTCTGCAGACAAAGAAACATTCAAATTTATCCTTATCTGGACGATTGTCTCATTCAAGCAGAGGACAAGGACACTCTTCTTCATCATCTGGCATTTGTAAAAAGGCTTCTAGCATGCCTAGGGTACACCATAAACGAAAAGAAATCACAACTGGTACCCTCTCAAATAATTACATTCCTGGGTGCAAGCTTGAATACAACTCCCCAGATGGCTTACCTTAAGCCAGACAAAGACAACTGACAACATACTTCAAACAAATGGCAACAAAAACCCAGTTATCTGCAATACAAATTCTGCAGGCTTTGGGGTTCATAGCATCCTGCATTCTACTAATTTCATATGTGAGACTGTATATGAGGAAACTTCAATGGTACCTAAAAAGTTTATGGAGTCAACATTGTCACAGTCTGGAAACAATGATTCCTCTCATTCCCTGCCTACAACAGGAGTTTCTTTGGTGGGTAGAGACATGTCACCAAAACAAGGAACTGTCATTCACTCTACCCCCTGCCACCCAGACCCTAAATACAGATGCATCAGACTATGCTTGGGGGGGGCCCACCTGGCGGGGAGATGCATTCAGGGCAAATGGAGCCCAAACCAAATGCATCTGCTTATCAACCAGAAAGAGATGCTAGCTATTCAGAATGCTTTGACAGCCTTCAAGGACTTACTTCATCCAGGACAACTACTGATAAAGACGGACAACACCACAGTTATGTGGTATATAAACAAGCATGGAGGTACACATTCCTACCCCCTTTGCAGACTAGACATGGCCTTGTGGAACATAGCCTTGACTTACCAAATACATTCTCAAGCTCAATTCCTGCCAGGAAAACAAAATACTCTGGCAGATGACCTATGCAGAAGTCTTATGGACCTGCACGAATGGAAACTGGATCCACAAATCTTCAGCATGTTAACACAGCAATGGGGGAGCCCAGACATAGATCTATTTGCCTCTCCCCAAAATTATCAGTTGGACAAATTCTGAACAAGAACTCATCACAAAAAAGCATGGAAAGTGGACGCCCTATCCTTCAGCTGGAAAAACTGATCAGTCTATACCTTTCCTCTGCCTCTACTCTCCAAGGTCTTACTAAAAGTCAGACAGGAAAAACCAAAAATGATCTTAGTTGCTCCGGACTGGCCTCGCCAGCACTGGTACCCACTTCTAAGGAATATGTCTCAACTTCCTCCATGGTACTTGCCTCAAATACCTCATCTCCTGTCTCAGCAGAACAGACAAATTCTGCATACTCAGCTCCAAACTCTGAATCTTGCAGCATGGCTGATCAATAATTATTCAAACACCTCTCAGTAAATCTGTGATGGATGTCATTTTGGAAGCCAGAAGGCCTAGTGCTAGAAAATCTTATGCTGAAAAAATGGAAGAGATTCTGTGCTTGGAACCAAGCACAAGGAACAGACACAGCAAAGCCCAATATTCCTCAGATTTTTACAGTATTTGACTAAGATGCTTGACAACAGTCTATCTTTTTCTTTAATAAAAATCCATGCCTCTGCCATCTCGGCTCATTACAACACAGAGCCTCCCCTCTTTTCTCATCCTCTGCTTAAACAGTATCTTAGAGGGGCCAAAAATTTAAGGCCTCCCAGAAGATCACCAACTCCTGCATGGGACCTCAATTTTGTGCTGGAAAAACTCACCCTGCCTCCTTTTGAACCAGCAGCTACTGCGGATATAACATTTCTAGCTTGGAAAACAGCTTTTCTCTTGGCAGTCACATCAGCAAGAAGGGTTTCATAACTGCAGGCTCTCATGGCAGTGGAGCCTTTTATTATATTTTACCCAGACAGGGTGTCCCTCAGGACCAATCCTTCTTTTATGCCTAAGGTGGTATCCAGTGTGGCTCTTAACCAGACCATTCACCTGCCAACCTTTTACCCAAATCCGCAGAACAAGGGGGAGTGGATTCTGCATTCATTGGACGTACACAGACAACTAAGATTCTACTTAAAGAGGACCAAATTGCTTAGAAAGTCTGAGCAACTACTGGTAGCATTTGCTGCAGGGTAAGAGGGGAAGGCTATATCAAAGCAGACTATTTCTAAGTGGATAAGCCACTGCATTCTTTTCTGCTACTTGCACCATGGTAAACCTGTGCCCAAGGGGATTATATCACATTCCACTAGGGCTGCCTCTACTTCAGCAGCTTTTCTCAGAGGGCTTCCAACCAAAGACATTCTAGAAGCTGCTACTTGGAGCTCTGTTCATACCTTCACAAAGCATTATCAATTGCCTCTCTTCTCCAAATCCAGGGCAGGCTTTGCCACTGCAGTTCTGCAGGGTCTTATAGCCGTTCCTAATGATTCTACACAAATGTAATGACTCCAACAGTGAAACACAAAGAACATAGTACAGCTGTGTGCACTTACCATAAATGTAGATGTTCGAGTGTATTCACTATTGCAGTCTAGGTTACCCACCCGCCATCCCCCTTTCTGTACCTTTTCTTTCCTTCACTATACACTAAAGCCTTTGTGGTGTATTTGCTTTTAGATGAAGGTAAAGTTTATGTTGCTAAAAGTGCATTTTTATATATTTCTGTTTATTTACATTTGTTGACCGGCCCAGACTTTTTTTTTTTTTTTTGCTCCCCATTTGGAGGGCACCTGACATCTGGGGCAAGAAAAACTGAATAAAATGGTGTCGGCTGCATGTTTTATACCCCTGACAACCTGACGTCACGGAAGAGGAGACCGCAACTGATGCAGGACCCAAGACTTTGTTATTCAGGCCCACTGAGGGCAACCTACCAGCAGATTACCCAAATGTAATGACTGCAACAGTGAATACACTCGAACATCTACATTTATGGTAAGTGTACACAACTGTACTTTTTGCTGCTTCTGCAGCCAATTCTTGCTGTGCCTTTTAACCTACAGATCCATTCTCTTCACATGCTCCCCTCAATCTGGTACGACAGCTAGCTAGTCCCCAAAATAACCGTGCTTCTTTGGATCCTGAAATATCAAACAGTTGCACATTTTGTTAGATCTGGAGCTTCCCTCAGACCCGACGGTACCAGTATATGTTGCTGTCAGATATCATTTAGAAACTGCTTCTGACACAAATCTGGTTAATTTAGTCAATGCACTTTTGAGTATCCAGATTCTTGCCTCTCCCGTTTGGGCTGAGCTTTTAATTTGATAATTAAAAATGTGCATTGCATTCCAGTTTTCATACCCTTAAAAACACATAATATTAATTCTGTTATTCTAGCAATTCTGTAATCATAAAAGAATATATCTCTATCTTCTTACTTTGTCCCTCTGTCCACTCTATCATAGTTTATCAGAGGTATTTTTCTGATCCTGGTCTGCCTGATCCAGGATTTGTGCTGAACCTGCAGACACAAGACCTTTGTTTTGGTTAGGCTCAATTATTCCTGTATCCGTTCCTCCAACATAGGATTCACCACTACAATGTCAGTTTCTCTCTCTAACATTAAAGTTCTGAAACAAACCGGTCCTCCTTTCCATGTCTGGATGAAGCTATATGACTTTGTGGAACCCTTTAATGTGTCCTTTGTTGAAGCCCCCACCCTTCGATGGCTCCTCTTTGTTTGGGCTGTCACTGAAAGACACTCCCACCCACAGCGAACAAGAATGATAGGGAAACAAGTTTTCTACCCCCAGTGGACCCTTTTTTTGTAGAAATCATGGAGGGGGAAGAAGACATGGTTCTGGAAATCTCGGAGACCTTTTCAGACCTGCATGCGTATTCTTCCTCTGGAGGTAGAGGAGTTATCTTCAGTGGGAGACATCACCCCAGAGGCTAAGGGGGTCTGCAAAATCAGGGCTTCAGAAAATCTTTTTGAATCAGTAATCCTGAAGTGCTGCCAGACTGCTAATCTCTGGATGCAGTTAGGGGTCATTGTTCTCTAGACCTAGATGCCTAGACAGATCTTAAAAACAACAGTCGGGGCTAAGCATTATATCCAGAGCCTGTTACATTCCCCTTTTCCCTTCTGCCTCTGAAAACCAGGGGGAAACTCCTCAACATTCCACCCATTCTGCGGGAGTATGCAGCTCAAGAAGTTCAAAAGCTTCTACATATGAGTCATCAGAGTGGTCCCAACTACAAAAAAAAAAAAAAAAAAAAGTAGGATTCGGAACTTACTCCCACTTCTTTTCGGTGCCAGACAAAACAGGGGATCTGAGAGCAATTCTGGATCTAAGCAATCTGAATCAGTTTGTAAACAAGTCAAAGTTCTGAATAGCTGCGGTTCAGTCCACATTGCCTCTTCTGAGCAAAGACGATTGGATGGGCTGTATGGATCTCAAGGATGTGTACTGTCACACCAAAATAGACTGGCACTCATGAAGACAGTTGCATTTTAGCTGGGGGACAATCACCACCAACTCAGAGCACTGCCCTTTGGGCTTACCACAGCTCCCCAGGTGTTTATCAAATGTATGGCAGTCGTGGCAGCTCACCTGAGGTTCAAAGGATTTCATATGTTTCCCTATCTGAACGATTGGCTCTTCACCGTCTCATCAAGGCATCATCTTCTACAAGCCAGGGATTACTTGTTTCAGATTTCCAACTCCATAGGCATCACCATAAATGTGGCTAAATAAAACTGGAGTTCATAGGAACTCAACTGGACACTATGAATCAAGTGGAGTCATTACCTCTACACTGCATTATTTTTCAGAGATGTCAGGTATGGGCTTAATGTCTTGTCTGCCTCCTCCAGCAAATCTAGTGTTACAAGCCCTTTGATCAATATCAGCTGCCACTATTCTAGCACCTCTAGCTCATCTCTTATGCGACTTCTCCACTGGACCTTGGCAGGACAGGGATCTATTCTTTACCAGCCTCTGCCTACTCCTACCAAGCTCATGCCATTTTTGCAAATGTCTTATTTAATGGTGGATATAGTCAGGCGATCTGTTTCTGGGCAGGCTATTCTCTCTTATTTCCCCAGTACCCATGGTCACCCTGTCCACTTCCCAGTCAGGGGGGGGGGGAGATTAATAGGGAGATGATCCGAGACGTGGTCCCCTTCGGACACCAAGCTACATATCATTGTCCTTGAGATGATAGCAGTCCTTCTAACGCTGCAAGCTTTTCGAGATGTTCTCCCTCTGGGACTGTTGCAATTCATATAGTCAACATATCAATAGTCTGGTACGTCAACAAACATTAATAAGGCAATATGGAATGAAATTTTATTATGTGTTTTTAAAGTAATATTATTATAATTATTTATATTTATATAAATGAAGATGTATTTGGTTTAGAAATGGTTGTTTTATCATTTTTAATATTTTAACATCTGCATTCTTAATACTTTTATTTATGAACATAACAAAATATTTATTAATCATTATGTATAAATTCACCTATATATGGGTGAATATTAGTTTGGTATTTAGTGATGTCATGCAATGGTGAATGGAAGAAAGTAATTTGTTTCAAATTTATGTATACAATATGGTAAAGTAAATAATTTTAGGGTTGTGTTCATAAACACACACATTGGAATACGAACATGTATCATGAACACAATACAAATTATATATATATATATATATATATATATATATATATATATATATATAAAATAAAAATATAAGAATTATGAATATAGTGTCGTAGATACACACAAACACATTATATATATTCATTTTTAAAAAAAGGAAGCTGCCATTAGAGTAAAAGATGCATCGCATTTCCTGTACAATATAAATATAAACAATATACATATCCACTTTAGTTAAAACATATTGGGTTTTAATTAATTGTATATTTTACATTTGTACTTAAATTCAGGATTATAATATACATATTTTATTAGAGTCAATGCAAACATTCGTGAAGATGTATGTATTAAAAGTAATATAGCTTTAAATGTTTAATAGCACCAATGCGTTTTTGGCGCCAGTTTGTCTCAAAGTTTATAAAATGTTTGAATGTAATGGACTACTGATTTTCTGAAGAAGTCCTACTACTTAGTAAGACGAAAAACGTTTTGATTTTGTGAGTTTTAATTAATAAAAGCGGTAGTTGTTTCATATACCGGCTTGCCTGGCGTTTTTCACTAGTTTACTTTTCTGATAGACCAGCAGACTGGACCAGAGTTAATACAGGGGTGTGGGGCATTATGGATAAAGGGAGAAGCTCAAGAACCAGATCCAAGAGTCTGGAAGAAAATGCGGCTAAGCTAGATTTGAGACCCATTTGTTGAGGAAGAGTGAAAAAGAACAACACAGATGTATAACTGTGGTGAGTACTTAACTTTTAATTTCAGACTGATGGATTCTGAGAGTAATCAGTCAGGATAACATAAGGCAGTGGAAGTTTCTTTCTTCTTTTCAGAAAGATTCCTCCTCAGTCGCAAGACTTAACTCTTCTTGACCTCCTGTCATTCAGCATATGCTTTCACTTTGGTTGGTAGAAGTTGTCCTTCCTCCACAAGCAGGTGAATGGTTTTATTCAGGAATTTTGAGACTAGTTCTGTATCTTTCCTTTCTGAACCTTTGTGATAGTACCTAAGTTCACAATGTTATCACTTCACGACATATCTATCCTTATTCCCTGTTTGAGTGTTCTGGTAGAATTAGATTTAAAGATGCATATCATCAGAGTCCTATAGATCCAGACTTCAGACGTTTCTTAAGGTTTTCTGTGTTAGGATTGAATTATCAGTTCTCTGCATTACCTCTTAGTTTATCCACTACTCCAGGGGTATTCACAAAGTGTTTAGCTCCTGTGATAGCCTACTGCATACTGCAAGGTATACACATTTTTCCTTATTTAGACAACTTTCATATCTTTGCAGAGTCTTTTTCAAGGTGTCAAGAATCTCACTTGGGTAAGAGATCTCCTGTACAGAGTGGGATTCCAAGAGAATGTACAGTCTAATTACTTCTGATAGGAATGTTTTCCTGGGGTCTCCCATGGACACCTCAGTTCAAAGAATGTTTTTTTCTACAGGACAGAGTAGATCTGTATCTAGATTTATTCCTAAGTTTTTCCACTCTGGCTACTGTCCTAGTAAGGGACTTCAAAACCAACCGTGTTTGGCAACCTCAGCTCCTATGGAAAGGGTCACTTGTCCTATCTTGGGCTATGCTTTTGAAGCTTTCAAAAGAGTGCTCTCTTGTTCTAAGAAGCAGACTTCCCTTTAGGGCTTGGATGAATCCCTCCCCCACAGGATTTCCCCAGGTCCTGATCTTGCTGTCTCTATCCTATCCAGGCAGCCAGTCTCCAAAAGTTTTGAGTCTGTCCCCATTGAGGACCCCAGCTGGTTTCAGAGTCTTCACCAGAACTTCCCACTGGGGAGGTTCATTGGAATCTCAAGTGCAAAAGGAGGCATATTGGCTCCTACAGGAGTTCCTAACAAATGATACTTCAAAGAGGGAAAGGGATCCCCCAGATCCCTCCTTGAGAATGTCTTGTGTGCCAAAATATTATAACTACTTAGGCAGAAAGGGGTTGGGCCTCAGAAGCTCCATCCCAAAAGGAGTAGATATTTTTTGAGGCTTTTGGGGCTGGCCTATCTACGTCTTGGGTGGTCCTCCTACCACGGACAAAATGGTACATTTAATTTCTAAACGGGTTTGGAATGAACCAGACATAGCTGAGCCCATCCCATGCAAACCTGACAAATTCCTTGTTTCACCAAAAGTCTGTCCTTATTGGAGCAAGGGTCCAGCTGTTGATTCTATTGGTGGTGTAGCTGCCACCAAGAAGGAACTTGCTAAAGAGAATTCAACTGTCCATCCTCTAAACAGAGAGTTGCAGGCCATGGACAGACTTGGGAAGCATGTCTATGCATCAGTGACCGTTCTCTCAGCACTGAGTTTTGTAGTACACATTACGAACTTCCAGAGATTTGACCAGTTTGTTCTCCAAATCCCTCACAGGGTCCCTGTCTCCTGAGGAGAGAAATTCTCTCGACTTGCAGTTGGCTACCCTTCGGCCTTTGTCTCGATGTGCTGTGTTGCCATTACCACATGAGGCATCTCTAGAGCTGTGGACAACAGCATAACCATAAGTAGACATACTTAGATGCTCTTTTGCAGTTCTGCAGAGCACTTTAAGATGTCCTTCATCAATGGCCACTATTATGGATCAACCCTCTTTGGTCTGAAAGTAAAAAAAACACAGTCTAGGAGAGAACAAGATGGTAAGACCCTGTCTGCAGTAGGGATCTGTTTTTTTCTACTCACAAAGGACTTTTTTTCCAGAAGTCAAAATGGAGGGAAGAAACTTTGGTTTTGGAAGTCTCAAGGATTCATACCTAATGAATATTGCCCCTATGGCAGATGTGGCCCACAAAACCAGTCTCTTCTCCTATAAGCTGTGTCAGCACTCCTGAATGTTTGCCCAACTTCCACACCCTGACAACATTCAGAGGATACTTGGATGTCCATTATTTGAGATGGTGGGTACAGAGGATCATAATAGAGGCTGTTTCATCTCATTTCATACACTTCACGAAGCTTAAAGAAACATCCCAATGTTCTGCCCTCCCAAAGGGAAGCAGCAACCTTAGAATAAAAAATAGAGTCATCTAAGAGGTCCCACCAGACCAGTAAGGATCTGGAGTTTACACAAGATTATTTTTAGTGCCAGAAAGAAACTGGGACCTCAGGGCAATTTTAGATCTAAGTCGCTTGAACTAATTTATGAAAAAAACAAAATTCTAGATGGTCACAGTGCAGTTCATACTCCCATTAGTATTTTTGGATGAGATTGATCGACCTCCAGAAAACATATTACCATAAGAAAATGGACAGATGCACCAGGAGGTTTTTTCTTCCATCTGGGAGCCAGTCATTTGCAGTCCAGAGCCCTGCCCTATGGTCCCACCACAGACCCCCCCCACCTTTCATATATTCAACAAATGCATGGCAGTGGTTGCATCTCAGCTTATGCTGTAGGGATTCCTAGACATCTGGCTCATAACAGCCCCCACCAGGAATTTTCTCCAAGCCAGAGACCTCTTGCTTCAAACAGCAAAAATAAAGGCAAAAACACAGGATCAGTCTTAGTGTAGTTAGCAATTTCGTAAAGTTTAATAACAAAACTTCCTCAGACAAAAGCAGTAAACCAAACAAATAAATACTCCTACAGTGAAGCACATGATCATATAAGAAATCACATGACTTTACTAGTTTCACCCTATAAGGAAATAACATAACATTAAAGTTTCATTCATAAAAAAATATACCCTTTAAAACAAACCACATTTTCCTGTAAAACATCCTTGTCATCATTTGTTTACTTTTTGCACAAAATTGTTTTAGAAATCGATGAGTTTAAAATCTCTTGTGAATGAAATATTAACGTGTTAAACTTTTCATCTTCAGTATACAGGCTATAGAATAAGAATCATTCAAACCAGGTTGGCTATAAGCATAGGTTCTAATCTACCAAAATAACTCTCGTTGCTCCAGTCTCAATGACTGCGGTCTGCCCTTTTCATCACGTTCAACATGATCAATCACTCTAAACAAAAAGAATGACCTGGACAATTACTCAAATGTTACTAGTTTAGATTTCCTTGCTGGATGCGACCTACAGTACAAAATGTTCTTGAAATGGGGTTACCCTGTCTCATTATTAAAAGAACTTATAACAGAAGTACAAACAAAGAGAAAAATGGGATATTTTAAGGCTATTTTGAATGGTGAAAATTCCCTTTTGATGTGTGATGGTACATCAGCGTTGAATGGCAATCGCGATGAAGTCACTAATTTTTCTTTAACATTCATTACATCTTTCAACCTGGATGCTTTTGATATATGTTTTGCTCAAAAATTGGTGTTTAATTGCATCTGATGAGTCACTAACAAACAAACCTTTGCCTAGATTTATTTTCAGAAAGGGTCGGAACCTAGAGTTTGTTGGAATTTAGAGAAACAAGTTTTGTAAGACAACAAGGGATGCACAAATATTAAGCCTGTCCCTGTTGTACATACATAGACGTAAGGAATTCATTTACGGTTAGAGGACAAAAATATAAATGCAGGGGCAGATTTAATTGTTACTCAACAGGTTTTATCTACTTACCTAAATGTCAGTCCTGCCCTTGTTTTTATATAGGTAAGACTGACCGTAAATTAAGAGATTGTTTATATGAGCACTTATACAGTATTAGAAAGGACTAATTAGATATTGCTTTAGCAAAGCATTTGAGTAATTGTCTGGGTCATTGATTGATCATGTTGAATGTGATGAAAGGGGCGGATTGCAGTCATTGAGACTGGAGCAACGAGAGTTATTTTTGCAGATTAGAACCTATGCTTATAGGTAGCCACGGTGGTGCAGCGGTAGCATTGTTGCCTCACAGCAAGGGGTTCTCCCATTTGATTCTCAGCTGGAGCACCTTCTGTGTGGAGTCTGCATGTCCTCCCCTCGGTCGAGTGGCATTTGAAAGACATGCGTGAATGGGCGTGCCTTCGTTGAAGGTTGGGCGTCGGGCTGGCACCTCAGCACCGTAAAAATCTACTGTCGGTCATTAGCGGACTGGAGTTCCGCTGTGGCGACCCGTAACTGGGAAAAGCCGGAAGAAGAAGAACGTATGCTTATAGCCAGCCTGGTTTGAATGATTCTTATTCTATAGCTTGTATACTGAAGCTCAAAAGTTTAACCCACTAATATTTCTTTCACAGAGATTTTAAACTTATCGATTCTTAAAATAATTTTGTGTAAAAGCTAAACAAATGATGACAAGGATGTTTTACAGGAAGATGTGATTTGTTTTAAAGGGTATATTTTTTATGAATGAAACTTGTAATGTCATGTGATTTTCTTAGAGGATGAAACTAGTAATGTCATGTGATTTCTTATATGATCATGTGTTTCATTGGAGGAGTATTTATTTATTTGGTTTGGTTTACTGCTTTTGTCTGAGGAAGTTTTATTAAACTTTGCAAAAGCACTAACTACACTAAGAGACTGGTCCCGTGTTTTTGCCTTTATTTTTGGTGTTTGTGGTTTTCTTGATTTTACAGTTTGTCAGTTGACTTCTTGCATCCACTTTGCTCTGTACTAGGCATCATGGTGAATACAGCCAAGTCAAACCTCCATCCAACATAGACCTTGGAATTTATTGGAGCACTTTTGGACACACAAATCTCCAGGCTTCCACAAACCATGAATTCCTCTATCCAAAATCAAGTGCTTGCTGTTCTTTCATGGCAGAAGCCACCAGCAAAACTGATTCTGTGTCTTCCAGGCTTAATGATAGCAGCTTTCACCTTAGCCTCTCTTGCCAGGTATCACATGAGAGTTCTCCAGTGGGCCGTCAGTTCAGTGGTTAATCAGAAGTTAACCTGTGAATTTTCATAGGCTCATAGGTTGGTACTAGGCTATTGAACCTAGGGGCCTATACAAGCCTAGCCATAACAATTCACTGGCTATTTTTTCCCACAGTATTTACTTCCCTGGTCCCCTGTCTAGCAGGGCGACTGACGTGATCCCTGGGGTGAATTTCCTATCTCCCATCCAGTCATCAAGGTTCCTTCTGAAGAGGGCTAAAGAGGCGCTCTGCTTGACATGTATGGGCAATCTCTTCCAGAGTCTGGGGAATCTCTGGGTCAGGAACCTATCCCTCCAGCATATTTTGTTCATTGTGATGACAAGGTTTAGATCCCTGGAGCATGCGTCTCTGAGGGATTGGGATTTCTTTAAGTGTAGCATGTCCAGCAGCTCTGGGTTTGACATGGCCTTATATGTTAAGCAGAGATTGCCTCTGAGTAGACGATATGCAACAAGAGTATAGGTGGAGTTTTTTTAGACAGTCAGCATAGGGCATCTGCTTTAGGCCTGTGATTCTTTCAGGTATTGATCTCAAGGATTTGCAGGTCTCCTATCCAGTGGTGGTTGGAATCCACACTAGCTTCCAGGTCTGTCCTTTTGTTCTACCTTACCTGCAGGCTGTAGTGACCACTGATGCTTCCCACTTAGGGTGGAGAGCATTTCGAGGGGAAGGCTGCCCCAGGCATATGGTCCCTTATAGAGACGAGTCTTCACATCATCATTTTGGAGATGAGAACAGTCCTCCTAACAATACAGGCATTTCAAGCTGCTCTCCCCTCAGATGTGATCTTGATACAGGCAGACAGTATTTCAGTGGTCTGCTGCATCAACAAACAGGGAGGAACACAATCTCACTGCTTGTATAAGGAGGCCATAAGAGTATGGCAATGGTTGATGTTTTCTTTCTGCTTTCTGATAGGAATGCACATCCCAGGGAAATAGTGTTCTAGCTGACAGGTTGAGCAGGTTCATCCTTCTCCTTCATGAGTGGTTCCTCAATCCCACAGTGACGGATCAGCTCTTCAGTCTTTGGGGCCAACCTTGCTGTGATCTGTTTGCCTTATCATACAAAACAAATGTAGCAGGTATTGTGCCCTTAGCCTCCAGGAGGGGAAGTCACAGAGGGGGATACTGTGGTCCACACTTGGCCCTCCAGTCTCCTGTATGTCTTTCCCCCTTCCCCTCTCATACAAAAATTTCTTCAGAAAGCATTGATGAGAAGAGTTGTAGTGATCCTCAGTACTTCCTTTGGCCCCAACAGGTGTTTTCCCTTCCTCTGGTCTCATCTGGTTCACCCTCCCTGGCTGCTTGGGTCAGATCTTCTCTCGCCTGTTTGGGTTGCCAAACTCGGACATTCACACCCTCAGACTAACTTCATGTTTTTTCTAGTTCCAGTGATAGCTAGATAGTACAGGCTTTTATTCCAAGTTGTTAACGTTTTGACATCTTTGTAAAGATGCCACCGGAAAGATCTATGAAAGTAAGTGGAAGTAATGTTTTGTCTGTGCTTCACAAATATCCTTTCTCAGCCGCTCTTCTAATCATTCTGGGTTTTTTTGGCATCTCTCTTTCACAACAGAGCCAGTTACTCCACCATTAAAGTGCAAATTGCAGCAATCTCCAGTTTGCAGATTGTCAAAGAAAATACTTCAAAAGACCAAAAGCATAAGGTTCAGTTCAGGTATCTTTATTCTTGCGCAAGGAGACAAAAATTGCAGTTACAGAGTTTGTCTGACTAAATCAGGAAGTGTCACAATTATTATACCTTTCTTTCAAGACATTGCCCACTACGACTGACGTAGCAGACCACCAGTTCACAATTCTGTTACTTTACAGATGTTTCTCACATTTCTAGCTGGCTCTTCAAAGTTTAAAAAAGATTTTTTCAGTAAACAGGATGGCCTTGACGACCACCGGTCAATTATAACTTTCTTGCTATGTGATGTTACAAGTCTAGGTACTATGGCTAATCCAAGCACAATGCAAGTACAGATTTCTGAAGCAGTTCATTGTTTATAGTATCTAACTTTCTTGCAGCTTGTGCACTTTTTCATTAGCACGAACAGAGCTTATTGTCCATAATGAATGGATCTACAGAAATTATAATTCTTCATTTAATTCCCTGACCTAGCAGAAAATCACCTGCTTTCCAGTACATTTCCAAAGCATAAACATGTATTTTGCTGTGCTAGCAAACTAGGTCAGAGTGCATCTTGCAATGTCAGAAAGCACAATTTCAGAAAAGCATGTTTTCATTTTCATATAGAACTAATGCTGCATATAGAATAAAAACATGTTAATCTTCCCTTATTTAAAATAAGCATTGCACACATATGTTAATACATATTTTTCTAACATTTCCCCCTGTTAATACTTTTTATTCTATTTCAAAAGCATAAACAGTTTGTTTCTTCTCCTAACCTCTTCCTTTGAGGATTTGCAGCTAAGAGAGTCATTCAGTTTAAACTTATGAAAGTGTTTCCTTTTTCAACAGTTCTTCAATTTCAGTACTTTGATACAAAGTCTCAGAAACTGACATGTCTATAAAATCTTTGATTAATTTTTTCATGCAGGGAATACCACAGCAAATACATGCTCCTAACAAAAGTAATCCCACACAAATGGCAATCAGGATGTTCATTAGGATGGAACCCCACCCCCCAAACAAATTCTGGAAAAAGTCCATCAGTGGATTCGGGCCTGGCCTGGTCATGTCTGACACTTGCTGAATCACTTCCAAATGATCGCTGATTTCGTGTTTATTGTCGGGAATGTACGAACAACACTCGTCTTTGATTAAAGTGCATGTACCACCTATCGCCACTAGGGTGAAGTCAAGAGCCATGCGGTTTTGAAGCACCACAGTTCTCATTGCATTCAGTTCATCAGTCATTAATTCAAGAGCAGAAAAAGTTGCATTGCTCATGACCTCGAGAAGTTTGGATAGCTTTCTCAGTTCCCAAATTGATTTAACTGCAGCATATGCAGGGGCTATACCAGCCCAGGATATGATAGTGTCACTCAAGTCCGTGTGTGCTAGTTTACTTTTGTCTTTCACGGAGTTATGGTTTCTCCAGCCTGCTACGATCTGTCCCATCGGATTCTCAGGTTTCTTGATTGGATTTTCAGGTTCCTTTGCGACATCTCTGACGTTTCGAATTCTCCCATGAGGCAAAGCTGTAGTGTGTTGTATGGCCGGGACCAGGTAACCCAAAAAACAACTGCCGGACCAATTCTCATGCAACCATTTGTATGCCTTTTTCCAACATATGAAATAACAGATGTAATGTGATCCTATCTCGCCTACATTCTCTACAGATGGGTTCGGAGCCGATCCTCGGCTCCGACTCGGCCGCTATACAATAGAACGCAGTCTCTTATTGGCTGAGTTACCTCATATCCCAGGATGCACCACTACAGCTTCCCCAGATCTCGTTTGCCGCTTCTCAAAGCATAGACGTGGTCTCGGACTTGGCTGAGCTAAGTATCTTTTAGTCAGAAATTTTTCTGTCTACATTTTTGTCAAAACTTACCCAAAAGCTGTTTTAACAGCTACTTTTTGTTGTGTGATTGTGTATTGATATATTCTTGTGGTAAAATTGTGTTTGTTTTGTGGTAATTAACGGTCCCGTTTAAGTTAGAGGGGCCTAGCCCTATCCTAGGCGTTTAAGTTAGAGTCTAGGCTGTCTTGTGTGGATTTTGTTTTTGGCAGTGTGTTTTTTTTTGTTAATATAGCCATGTCGAAGGAACATAGACCATCAGGATTCAAAAAATGTTCTAAATGTAGCTATAAAATGTCCATTACGGACGACCATTCTTTATGTGTTTACTGTTTGGGCCCGAAGCATCTCCAAAAATCCTGTAGCGTGTGCCATGCCTTTTCCTCTCGCGTCCTCCAAGAGAGGAAAAATAAGTTGATTTTGAAAGGGCTTATTACCCCTTCCTTTGAGGAAGCCCTATCTTCTTCTTCTTCACCTTCGAGGAAGAAAAAGTCTTCGGCTCCGACCAGCCCGTCGGATCCGGCAGCAAAAAAGTCGCGGCAGGCTTCTCCGTCGGCTCCACGGACTTCGGAGCCGAGGTCGGAACGGTCTGCCTCGATGTCTCCAGCTTCGACTCCTCTGGCTTCCCGAGTCGAGAGCTCGGGCGTCGAGAGGCGAGTCATCTCCATCGGCTCCACTGCCTTTATTAAAGGAGCTTGGCTTCTACGACCCCCTATATCTCAACCTGCACCTCCTTGGGACCTTAACGTGGTGTTAGGTGCATTAACCTCATCTCCCTTTGAGCCGGCAGCAACCTGTGATCTGAAATTTCTTTCTTGTAATAGCAACTAGAAGAGCAGTCTTCCATCAGCCAGGCGAGTTTCAGAACTTCAAGCCCTATGTGTCAAACCACCATACCTGGTATTTCACAAGGATAGAGTATCTCTTAGACCAAACCCATCTTTTATACCAAAGGTTTGTTCTAACATTTGTTTACAACAATCACTGGAACTACCGGTCTTCTTCCCTAAGTATTCGAACAGAGCTGAATATACCTTTCACAGCTTGGATGTACACAGACAATTACGTTTCTATTTGGATAGGACACACCAAGCACGAAAATCAAATCAACTGTTTGTGTCCTTTTTGGATAGTAGATTAGGCAAAGCCGTCACAAAAGTCACTATTGCCAAGTGGATCAGGGACTGCATCAATCATATTTATCTCATTTCAAATAAGGAGCTTATAGTTCCAGTGAAAGCTCATTCTACTAGGGCTATGGCCACTTCGGCAGCCTTTCATTCCAAGCTCTCTATTAGTGACATTTGTGCGGCTGCTACGTGGTCTTCTTCACACACCTTTATTTCTCACTACAAATTGGATATGGCATCTAGGGGTCGAGCTTCCTTCGGTTCCACGGTTCTCAGGACTGTTTTCCAGTGAGCCACCCAGGAATTAGGTGCTAGGGACGCTGTCCCATCTGTAGAGAATGTAGGCGAGATAGGATCACATTACATCTTTTAGTTATGTACTTACCATAAATTTAGATGTATGGGATCCATCTCTACATTCTAATAACCCACCCTCCTTCCCCCTGCCTCGTAGACCAGGAGAGACCGGACGATCCGAAATTGAACTTCTTTCCTCTCTTGAAAGACCTGAGAATGTTATAACAATAGTCTGTTTCTGTGAGCATGTGTGCGGACAAACAAGATCTGGGGAAGCTGTAGTGGTGCATCCTGGGATATGAGGTAACTCAGCCAATAAGAGACTGCGTTCTATTGTATAGCGGCCGAGTCGGAGCCGAGGATCGGCTCCGAACCCATCTGTAGAGAATGTAGGCGAGATGGATCCCATACATCTAAAGTTATGGTAAGTACATAACTAAAAGTTTTCTACCTTAGTATTGATTTACACCTTTCCTGCATGAAACATTTTCTTATCTATAATAGACAGTTGCTTTAAAAGAACAGGATTATGTTGTATATCACTGACAGTTTTATGCAAGGACTCAAAGTATGAGTCATAATCTGCATCACAAGTTGTTTCTGTATTTTTTGCATTTTTAGGTTTAATATAACATTTATAAGAAACCGTTACATTACATTTACTCCAACCTACTTGAATCGTGTCATTCTTAAAAAAGCATACGATTCCTGTTTGTGTAACAGGTAGGAATAATGCAAGGACTCAAAGTATGAGTCATAATCTGCATCACAAGTTGTTTCTGTATTTTTTGCATTTTTAGGTTTAATATAACATTTATAAGAAACCGTTACATTACATTTACTCCAACCTACTTGAATCGTGTCATTCTTAAAAAAGCATACAATTCCTGTTTGTGTAACAGGTAGGAATAATGCAATTTTGTCTCTAGATTTTACAGGTGTAGTCTCAAAAATCAAGTTTTCCCAGGTCTCATTGACCCCTAGGGGGACAGCAGCCATCAATAATCCCCCGTATGCTGTTGGTATAGCTGTGCAAATCCAACAATTTGAAATATTAAAAGTCTCAGCATACGCATATTTGTTTGCTTGGTAAGTGTTAAAGTTCGGATGCCAGTCTGAGTGTTGAATCACGTTTGTTCAGTCTAGCTGGTGTGGCTGAAGAAAAGAAAGGCCACAACAAAAGCCACAGCAAAAATAACATTGTCACTAATGCAGTTATTAAGATGATTATGCAACACTGCTGAAGTCGTTCAGCATTTCTATTATCTCTAGGTCTTGTCATTCTACTGCTGCTGTGTGTTAGCAAGAGTTTTATCAAGTTCAAAGATTTTTGACTAGTTTACAGTGTGTCAAATGAATCCAAGATGAACGTTCCACAATTTTGACTGCTGTGGGTGTGCTCAGCAGTACTTGATACGGACCTTCCCACTTTAGTGTCGTCCAATTCTTCTTTTTGATTGTCTTCACCCAGACCCAAGTGCCTGGGGCTACTGCTACTTCGGATAGTTTGGTTTGGTCTTTATCTGAAACAGAATTAAACTGTAAAAGATGTTTGTTATTCAGTATACTCCTCATATACTCTGCAAGTGTCCAATCCGCTTCCTGGTCTGCAGGCATGAGAGGTTTCCACTGAGGTATATAATAAGCTCTTCCGAAAATCTTTTCGAAAGGTGTCAATCCTTTTGCATTCAGAACAGTTCTCATGCTCAACAGTGCCAGGGGCAAACAGTACACCCAGTTCTTCTGTGTAGCAACCATGAGTTTTTTTAAGCTTATTCTTTAAAACTCCATTGTGCCTCTCTACTAACCCTGCAGATTGAGGGTGATATGCACAGTGATGTTTTAAAGAAATACCAAAATACCGGCTCAACTGCTGTATAGATTGGTTAACGAAATGTGTACCATTGTCACTGTAGATCCTTTCCGGTATACCAAATCTAGGAATAATTTCTTTAACTAGGGTCTTTGCAACAGTGGCTGCATCTGGTTTACTAGTCGGAAAGGCCTCCACCCATTTGGAGAACATATCCACAATGACAAGGCAGTACTTTTTATTTTCACATTTGCTCAATTCTATGAAATCCATACAGATAGTATGAAATGGATACGGTAGTGTAGGGAAACTCCCTTGCTTGGGCTTTAACGCCCCTTGTGCATGATGTTTATTACGTGTGACATGACAGGCAAAATTTTTTAGTGTAGTTTGTAAACCCGTACGTAGCAAATACCCGATTCACTAACTGTACCATCCCCCCTGTTGAGACATGGCTCTGCCCATGGCTCAACAAAGCTGCATATCTAAATAAATTAGACGGCAATATCGGTTTTCCCTCTTTGGAGATGTACAGCCCTTCCTTGAGAATTGCTCCTCGTTTTTTCTATTTTTGTTTTTCAGCTTGTGTAGTGTCTGCGTTGTTTTCAACATTTCTAAGTCTAAAATCTCAGAAGGTTGTAATTCCTCGTTCAAAAGAAATGCTTCTGATGCTGCTTGTTTTGCAGCTGTGTCAGCTCTCGCATTGCCTTTTGAAATCCTATCTTGTTGTTTTGTATGAGCTATGCATTTACAAATAGCTACTCTCTGAGGCAACTGAATAGAATCTAACAAATCTAAAATAAACTGTGCATGGTTAATCGGTTTGCCAGTAGATGTCACCATTCCTCGATTCTTCCACTGTTGTGCAAAAACATGTACAGTAGAAAAAGCATACTGGCTGTGTGTAAAAATGTTTACGCTTTTACCCTTTGCTAAGGTACATGCCCATGTCAAGGCAATCAACTCTGCTGCTTGTGCAGATAAGTTATGTGGTAGAGGTTTTGCTTCACAATCTCAGTATCAGAAACTACTGCATAACCTGTTAGGTTCTGTCCTGTAGGACTCTTTTTGCATGAGCCATCCATGTAATATGTCACCTCGGCATCACCCAAGGGAACATCCGTGAGGTCTTTTCTAGGCAGTGTCTTTTGCTCAATTACCTGCAGGCAGTTATGGGGTGTGCCATCCACAGGAGTTGGGATCAAGGTAGACGGATTCAAAGTAGTACATCTTTCAATTGTCATGTGAGATTGGCTCAGCAATATAGTCATACAAGAAAGATGCCTAGCAGGGGAAAGATATGCTACTTTTTCTTGCAGTAAAATGATTGCGACTGCATGAGGCACTCTCAATGTGAGAGGGTGGAATAACACTACTGAGGCTGAAGCCTGCACTGCCATTGCAGCTGCAACTACTGCTTGTACACAGTGGGGTAGAGACCGCGCCACTGGGTCCAGTTGTGATGAATAATAAGCAATGGGGCGTTTTGTCCCCATGCTGTTGAGTCAATACTGATGTCATATAACCTTGCTTGCAATCTACAATTTGGAAAAAACGTTTGTGATAATTTGGTAATCCTAAAACTAATGATGATGCTATCAATTGCTTCAGTTTACAGAAAGTTAATTCTGCTTCTGGTGTCCACTGTATTAAATCTTGTGCTGCCATAGGCTTCTTAAAAATCAGGTCGGTTAAAGGTGCAGATTCCAAAGCATAGTTTGGGATCCAACTTCGACAAAAATTAGTCATACCCAGGAAGGACATCATTTCCTTCTTGGTTGTGGGTTTAGGTGCTTGTAAGATCACTACTTTTCTGTCCTCATCTAATGTTCTGCCATCTTTGGATATTACATATCCAAGGTATTTCACTTATTTTCTCCAAAGCTGCAATTTACTTTTGCTTACTTTGTGTCCTTCAACTGCTAGGAATTTTAATAATGCTATAGTATCTTCCTTACAATCTCGCTGGGTAGGAGCGGCCTTGCAGGATGTCATCAACATAAAGTAAAATTTGACTACCTCTCGGTGGGATAAATCCCGCTAAATTACTTGCCATCTCTTGTGAGAATATCGTTGGGCTTTCACTATAGCCCTGTGGTAGTCGCGTATATGTATACGCTTCCCCTGAAATGTAAATGCAAACCAATACTGGCTGTCAGGGTGTATCGGTATTGAAAAGAACGCGTTGCTGATATCTACCACAGAAAAATACTTCTGTTGAGGTTTTAAATCATTCAACAAGGTATGTGGATCTGGCACCATGGGTGCTCTTGGTATTACTGCGTCATTTACAGCTTGTAAATCTTGGACCATACGCCATTCTCAGTTTGCTTTTTTAACTGGGAATAAGGGTATGTTACATGGCGAATCAGGAGATTCCACCAGTATTCCCTTCTTAAGTAAAGCTGCTATGATTGGTTTAATACCTGCCTCTGCATCTTTTCTCAAGGGGTACTGTCTTTTTTGTGGTCTAAATGCTGACTTTGGCGTGATAGTAACTGGTCCTGCTGTGCGAATAAGTCCTACGTCTGACTTTCCTGTTGACCAGAGAGTTTCTGGTATGTCTAACAAAGCTTTTTCTTCCTCTTCTAATAAGAGGGCTTCTCAGCTGTCTTTGCTGGACTGCAAGTGTACAGCTGGATGTGTTTGTGTTATCCAGTTCAGTTTCTGTCTTTGTATTCCCTGTTCTGACAGTTCTGATTCTGTCTGTTTTTCCCATTTTGTGATTTTTCTCCTAGGTTTACCCATTTTAAATCTTTCTCCTTAGTTAAACTAACATGCGGTAACAGATTCGATTTGTAAAGTGAAAAGAACTCCTGGGGTAATGAACAGCTAACTACACTGTTCCCTTTCGTGTCCCAGTACAAATTACACAGTACTAATCTGTTTGCATGATTTTTAAACAATTCTTGTTCATATTCTTTGTCAGGTCCTGGTGTATTACAATAATACAGAGTACAGTGCAACAGGTGTTGTATGTCAATACAAAGGGAGGGGAACTTACTGATAGCTACATTCATTAACTCTTCAGTTACTGCTCCAGGGCCAGTCGTAACTAAGTCCTGGCTGTACCAGTAAAATGTCGCACTTTCCGTTTGTACTGCAAAAGTATTAGTTTGTCGCTGTGCTTCCATACCCTGCATGGTTGGAACTACTGCTATGCCTAATAGTTGCATAAGATCTCTGCCCAAAAGGTTTACTGGGCATTTTGCAGAAACAACAATTTTGCTTTTCTGGGTTAATCCTGAAATGGGATCTGTTATTGTAATGTTATGGAAGAGAGGCTCCCGATACAGCTGTCCATTAGCTGCTTTTACTAGTATAAAGTCATGTGATTCTGAATTTTCTGTTAGTTTGGAGGGGTGTACCAGGGTTCGTGATGCCCCTGAATCGCACAAAAATTTGACTTCCCTCCCTTCTACCAGGAGTGTCACTTCTGGTTTTGTGTCAGCTAAATAGAGCTCTAAGCTCAGTAAGGCTAAGTCTAATATTCCGTTTTCTTAACTATCGGTAGCTTCCTGCACTTCCTCTATTATCACATTCTCTGCTCCTTCTATCACATTCTCATTTGTCCTTTCTCTATTATTCCTATCTAGTGATTCCTGACTTTCATATAGTCAGTCCTCACCCTCATCGTTTTTGTCTTCCACTGCTGCCTTCTTATTTTTCTTGCAATCCCTTGCCAAGTGTCCCTTTTTCCCACATTTGAAGCACTCACCTCTTTTCTTTCTCCCTTCAAAGTCCTCTGATCGCTGATCATATTGTTCGTTTCCCTGGGCATTCTTTTGCCCTTTTGTCTGGACTGTACTAAATAAACTTCTCCATCTTCCACAGCAATTACTTGGGCTTTCGTTTTCTTTTTGTTATTAAAATGCCTTTCGGCATGTCTAGCATATTCAAGCAGTGATTGTAATCTGCTTGCACGATGGTCTACCATATGTTTAGTAATGAAACTACTTATGGGTGCAATACAGCCTTTCAAAAATGCATTCTTTAACTGCTGTCCATATGGGGAATCTTGTGTCTGGTCTTCAGGCACCTGCATTCCACAGTGGTTGTTAAAACATTCTAATAATCTGGCAAAATATCTATCAACAGTTTCACTTTCTTGTTGGATGCTTTGATTAATGCAAGTCCAGTCTGCCCTAGGCTTCCATTTCTCAGAAATTCGGTCTGTCAGACCTTTCACTGTGTTATCTAGTTCTGCGCTGCTATGTGGGAGGGGCCTAAGTGCAGCGTCACAGGGATTCCAGTTGCCACTGATCATGTGCCAATCTGGACCTACAGTTTGTCTGACTACTTTTTCTACTTCCTCTCCGTTTAAGTGATAACTTAATCTCATGCCCTGTAAGTCTTCTAAGAACTTTCTAAAATTAACTTTTGGATGGGGAATTCCCTCTGTGGCTTTCCAGATATCTTCCGGTGTCCACAGTCTTTATACTAAGAGAGTTGGGTCCTGCCTGAGTATTTGATACTTCTATGAGTGGGCATATCTCTTCTTCACTCATAGCCCGTGAATTTCCATTCATTTGATATAATTCAATATCCCCTTTTAAATTACGTGTTCGAGACCTAGTCTCGATAGGATCTCTAACAAATGGTAGAGGTTTTATAGGAATAACTGGATATCGTGGAGGTGGGCCAGTTTGTTCTTTTGCTTCATATTCCGGTGAGGGAACTGGTAAGGGAACCGTAACCGGAGGGGCCAGTGCTATAACTAAATTATTATCCTCTTTGTCTAGAAACATTGCTTTTCAATTTTTATTCTTTTGTTCTCTTCGGTTTGCTTCCTCAATCCACCTGTGTGCCTGAGGAACTCTAATTTAAGCTGTTTTTTAACTCGACCTTTAGAATTGGTTTTTAACTGTCTAATAAGTTTGATAAGCGAGGATCTTTCTAGTTTCCCATCAAATTCATATTTATTAACCCATTTAGTATAATATCTAACGTTGTCGGTGCATTGTGATTGCATATATTTTGCGTCTTGGGTTAACGGTGGGCTTTGGGTTCTTTTTGTTTTTGTGCACATATTACCCATTTTGTTTTAACCTTTTAAATGTTATGTAACCCTTTTATTTTTAATGTGGTACCACCAAGTGTTTATAGTCCCTTCAGACTACCTGCCTACTTATTCTGTTTCCCTGATCTGTGACAAGATAGCAACATTTCTGTCCCTGAATTTTAACAAAATTCTCACAGAACAAATACAATCAAGTCCCTGATCTAAAACAGAAAAAAGTAGATTTACCCTACCTGAGCCTCAGCGATTGGTCACTCACTGTTCAAACGGAACCCACCTTCAGTCGTAGATCAGAAAAGTGGCTGGCCTCTTTTGCATGACAATTCAGTCGGAGGTCTTTCAATGAAGAAGATCCGATGTGGTATCTTCCCTGCGCAGTTTCATGCCACCTGGCCCATCTGATCCCAGGCTAAACGAGGGTTTCCGGCTCCAAAGGACCAAAAAATGTCAAAGAAAATACTTCAAAAGACCAAAAGCATAAGGTTCAGGTATCTTTATTCTTGCGCAAGGAGACAAAAAATGCAGTTACAGAGTTTGTCTGACTAAATCAGGAAGTGTCACAATTATTATACCTTTCTTTCAAGACATTGCCCACTACGACTGAAGTAGCAGACCACCAGTTCACAATTCTGTTACTTTACAGATGTTTCTCACATTTCTAGCTGACTCTTCAAAGTTTAAAAAAGATTTTTTCAGTAAACAGGATGGCCTTGACGACCACCGGTCAATTATAACTTTCTTGCTATGTGATGTTACAAGTCTAGGTACTATGGCTAATTCAAGCACAATGCAAGTACAGATTTCTGAAGCAGTTCATTGTTTATAGTATCTAACTTTCTTGCAGCTTGTGCACTTTTTCAGTAGCACAAAGAGAGCTTATTGTCCATAATGAATGGATCTACAGAAATTATTATTATTCTTCATTTAATTCCCTGACCTAGCAGAAAATCACCTGCTTTCCAGTACATTTCCAAACCATAAACATGTATTTTGCTGTGCTAACAAACTAGGTCAGAGTGCATCTTGCAATGTCAGAAAGCACAATTTCAGAAAAGCATGTTTTCAGTTTCAAATAGAACTAATGCTGCATATAGAATAAAAACGTGTTAATTTTCCCTTATTTAAAATAAGCATTGCACACATATGTTAATACATATTTTTCTAACACAGATTGGGGAAAATCATTCTTCTATCGCCTCCCTTAGGCTGTCCAAAGCCTTTCTTAGGGGAACCTCCTTCTTGTTTCCTCCATTTAGACATTCTCTTCCCCCTGGAAAATGAATATTTGGTTACAGGCCTTAACCAGTCCTCCTTTCAAACCTGCAGCTAAAGTTGACTTAAAAATTTTTGACGTGGAAAACTATTTTTCTGGTAGCCTTCCCCTCTGCTAGGAAAGTTTTAGAACTACACCCCCTCTCTAGCAAATTTCCTTATATGGCTTTACACAAGGACAAAGTCACTCTGAGAACTAACCCTTCATTTCATCCGTAGGTGGCTTATGAGGTAATAATTTATCAGTCTATCAACTTTCCTCTTTTCTATCCAAATTTCTCCAATAAAGGCAAATACATGTTATGTTTGCTGGATGTACATTAACAGATTTGCACCATACTAAGAAGATTAGAAAGACTGATTAAGTTATTTGTCTCCTTTTCCTCAGGCAGACTTGGAAAAGGGGGGGTCACTTTCACGTTGGTTATCTGAGTGCATCTCCCATGTTTACAAAATAAAAGGTTTATCCTTGCCCAAACCTCCTAAGGCTCACTCGACTAGATCTGTGGCTGCTTTTTGCTGGATGACATTTGTGCTGCTGCTACCTGGTACAATGTTCATACCTTCACATCTTCCTATAGATTGGATTTATAGTCAAGGTTACAAGCCTCCTTTGGTTCAGCTTTGCTCCAGAATATCCTTGCAAGAGACCTCCAAAGTGTACTAGTAGCTGGAGACTGTGTCCCATTAGTTGAGAAACAAATGGAGGAGACATCAGATATGAAGGCTGTTTACTTGTAATAACAGTGCATCTGTGTTGTCTCCTTTCATCCTTCCTTTACTTCACTCCCTGTTTCCGCCCTTCCTAAAAGTTTTCTCCCTTGACTCCTGGAATGACTGTACTAGATTAATTTTGCTCAATCGTGTACCTTTCAAGCTGTTGGCTTTGGAGCTTTTTTATATTCTGTGATTTTTTTTAATTTTTCAGGTGAAGGGGCAGTCTACTCTATCCTGATATGAAGCAAACGTGATCTGAGGTATCTTTCTGATGGCAGGAGGGTTATGGGTTATGATAAGTGCATAACTTTCATTTACTAATTGCTCTGACCTCTGCAAGAAAGATATCCGAGTTGCAAGCTCTCAGGGTAGGTCACCCTCTTCTCATTTTCCACAAATATATGGTTTCCATATGACATGATCCTTAATTTATGCCTAATGTGTGGTATCTGACTTTACCTTAAGCCAAGTATCCCATCCACCTTTTCTTTCCAGAAACTATAAATGAGGGTGTAAAGAATACTCCATGCCTTGATTGTCAACAGACAACTCGGGTACTATCTTGAAATAACAAAATCTTTCAGGAACTCTGATCAGTTTTTCATTTCTTGTGAAAGTAAGGACAGGCTAACAGACTATGTCCATATGAATGTCTCATATTGTTACATTTTGTTAAACCCAGTACAACAGAAAGAAATTCCAGGCAGAGTCGAGGCTTATTCTGTCAGGACTCTGTCTTCATCTTTGGCTTTTTTTGGAAAGGGTTGGATTATAGAAGTATTCTGGAAGCGGCATTATGGGTCTCTGTGCACGCTTTTTGCAAAGCACTATAAACTGGTTCCTTTCTCCAGGTCTAGGACAGGCTTTGCTAGGACCATTTTCCAGGGGCCCCTGAACCCTCATTCTTCGTTCTCCCAACCATTCTAATTTGTGGTAATCTAAGGCTGCTGCAGCAGTGATTCATATGATGAACATAGTACAGTTGTGTAAGTAAACTTTCCATAATGAAGATGTTCAAATGATCAGTGCTGCAGTAGCCCACTCTCCCCCATCTCTCTTATTTATGTATGTTTTTTGCCAGTGTATGGACCTTTATTTTTATTTTCCTAGCATTGTCCTTGTCCGGGCTTTAGCTTCCCTTCCTCTCTCTGCCATGAAAGCTTTGAAGGGCTTGGTGCCCAAACCCAACTTTTTAGTCAGCTCATCTGGAGCTTAACTCTTTGGACACATGGAAAGTGACCTTAAGCTTTGGAATTTGGGCTATAGCTTTTCAGCAGAATCTCACTCTACATGTACCTTAAATGTAGTCAGAGCAAAATTTTGTGGCAGACAAGCTGAGAAGGACCAGGACCAACCGTAATGAATGAAAATTGAATAAGAGAGGTCTTCCAGGATTTGATCCAGTACTGCGGAACACCCTAGGTAAATCTGTTTGACTCCATTTACAACAGTCAACTGGCAAAATTTTGCTCCAGAACTCCATGCAAGAAGGTTTTGAGGACAAATTCATTCTCATTTCCTTAGAAATGTTTTTTATGCTTTTCCATGCTTTCATCTAATATCCAAGTTCATTCTTAAGATTCTGAAGAACTCTCCAAAGGTCATTGTGATCACTTTCTTCTGGCCCAGGTAACAGCGGGTTCTCCCTTCCTTTGGAAATGGCCAAGGACAATTACACAAGCTTCCTCACAGACTGGGTATACTCACAAAAGAAAGAGGTTGTTTGATACACAGTAGTTTGAAACAACTTCAACCAACTACCTCGATGATAGATTTTTAGTACCTTTTAGGCATCTATTGCTTGAGGTTGTGCATCAGGTGTTAAAAGTGGTAAGAAAACCTGCTACTATGAAGTCAGGTATGAGCAAATAGAAAAGATTTTCTATTTGATGACAAAACAACAAACAGGACCATTTAAAGCTAATATTTCTCTCCTTCTGTAGTATTTCTGTGAGTTCCTATCCTCTGTCCTTTCTTATTCCTCTATCAAGGTACAATTATTGGCCATTTCAGCTTGCCTGGCTATGGATCCTCCCCTTTCAATGCATTCCCATTTTAACATTTTTTTTTGAAAAACATATTTCATACCAGACCTCCTAGAAAACAGGTGGCTCAGCTTGAACCAGCTTATCAGGCTGATTTGAGCTTCTTAATATAGGAAACAGTTTTGCTGATTGCTCTGACTTCTGCAGGAAAAGCTTACGAGTTGCAAGCTGTTATGGTGTGGCAGTCTTCTCATTTTCCTCAAAGATTGGGTTTCCTTAAGAACTAATCCTTCCTTTATGCCTAAAGTAGTATTCAGGTTTACTTTGAGCCAAAGTGTCCATTCCCCATTTCCAGAACAAAAAGTGAAAAGGATCATCCATACTGTGGATGTTCATTTACAGCTCCGATATTATCCAATAGAACTAAAACCTTTAGAAGAAATTCTAATTGGTTATTCATTTCTTGTGAAGGTTAGGAAAAGGACAGCGTGTTGAAACAGACTGTTTATTCATTTTTTTAGTTTGATTACCAGGGTAGTACACTGATCACAATAGACCATTTGTAAGTACAGCCTGGATGAAGAAATATCTAAAAAAAAAAAAATTCACAAACGGATTAATCAGAGACGTTTTATAATCCCATAGACAATTGATACAATATGTAAATGTTATTAACAGAGTAGGAGAAACAGTGTGAATTAATTTTAGTAGTAAATATGAAAGGAAAGCAGTAGGTGAGGACAGAGTGTCAAAGTAGGCGTGATGCTGGTGAGGATGGAGTTAGGTTTTGTGACCAGTGAAAAAGTACCAGGCAATCAGATTTCTGATGAAGTTGCCTTTTGAGTTGAGCTCTGAATGTGGAGAAAGAGGAATTTTTTTTAGGTGAGGGGGCAGGGATTGCCAAGTTTGGGTGCAAGAAACTGTAGACTGAATAGTCAGTGTAGTGCAGTTTGGTTTGGCATGTCTGGGGTGAGGAAGTTAATTGGGGACAGGTTGCAAAAGTTGTTTGGGTTGGGTTTATGGCATTTAGCTGTAAGAGGTGGGAAGACATCTTGTTGAAGTAGTAGAAAAGAAGAGACCCTAGGTTTAGCTCTCATCTGTAGGAGACTGGAACGGTTTCTAAATTGTTGTCTCAAGCTATTACATTTTGTTATACTCACCACAATAATGCAATTCCAAGCAGGGTCAAGGCTGACTCTACCAGGGTCTTGGCATCATCTTTGGCTTTTTAGTAAGGGTTGGATTGTAGAAGTATTCTGGAAGCAGCAACCACTCCTCCTTAGAGCACAGATTCCTTCTCCTGGTCTAAAACAGGCTTTGCTAGGACCATTCTCCAAGGGCTACTGGATCCTCATTCTTCCTCCTCTGTCAGCATAAGCTATGCTAATCTGCCCGTATAGCTAAGGCTACTGCAGCAGTGAATAGATGAATTACACAGTACAATTGGGTAAGTAAATTTATCATAACTGTAGATGTTTGAAAGATCACTGCTGCAGCTGATATGATCTCACTCCATTCCACTTATTTTTGTGTGATTTTTGTTGCCTAGGTGAGGACTTTTTAGTTTTGAAACTCTATTTTATTTCTGGTGGTGTGATTCAGTTTTTATTGTTTTTATTATCAGTTGCACTCCTTGAAATCAGCTTTTGTATCATAGCACAATATAACCCATATAGCTAAGGCTACTGCAGCAGTGATCATTTGAATGTCTACTGTTATGGTATGTTTACTTGCACAATTTTTGACTAGTATAGAAATAAACACTTTATCATCAGGGTTTAAAACTAAAATGCATCTATATGAAGCCAGATCTGAATGGGTTTTACCTTCTTTGGATAATAGAGCCACTACTTTTTTCAAGTATGCTGGTACTTCATCCTTTTAAAATATTGTTAAGTAAAGCCCTCCAAATGTTTTACTTTCCTCCTTCTTAACCTCCAAACTTTAAGAGGAATGCCATCTGGTCTTGGAGACTTCCCTATTGACTGAGTATACATCATTGTTCTTATAATGTCTCTTCCTGTCTTAGCTGTTAAGTGTTAAGCCTCATCTTCCTCTGCCCTTGGCATAAGCAAGTGTTCTATAAGTATTCATCTGTGCCTTTTCTTGCTTTCTGCAGTCCTCTGCTTTATACAAATTCTTGTAAAGTTTCTGAAGCATCTCTAAAACATCTACAGGATCTTTGCTTATTTCTGTTGTCATGAGCTCCCCAAGTTTGGCTACAGCTCTTTCTACTTTCATTTGCCTTTGTCATTGGGTTTAATGATTTTACACTCTGAAGTTATCAAAAATAACTCATACATATTAGCAAAGGATTCCTTTATTTTCCCTTTAGCACCCTGCAGTTGCACATCTTCTGCAGTACTTTAGCATTTGTCAAACCCTTTAAATAATTTCAGCTACGTCATTCCCATATTTCTCTCCTATTTCTGCCACATTTTAATCTCCATTTTCTTTTTATCCGACTCGATAGCTATCTGTTCTGAAGTAAGTTTGTCTTGTCTCTTGAATAATGTCCAAGTACAAGTTCCCTCTTTATAACAAATAAGTAGGAAAGTCACAATGTCTTGTTTTTACATCATTACCCTTCTTTATCAGTTATATTGGTGCGTGATCTGATGTAGTTATTGGATGAATCTTAAAGCAAAATGCATGTTCCTGTGAAATACAATTTTTATTTAGTCTAGCCCAGTTATTGTATCTAGGGGGATAATATATACATTCTGTCAGAATTCCTGCTATTGAATTTGTATCTTTCACACCAGATATTTTCATACTGCTACATAAGTATACTCTCTTGTTATATTTCCTTTATAGGTTCCCCTGACACATCTTTACTGTTACAAATCAGGTTCTGGTCCCCACCAATAAATAATATTCCATATGGAAAGCTTATTTCTTCTTCCAAAATTCTACAACGTTCTGTAGTAATAGTTTTAAGTGAAATTTAAATAAATGGTAGGATTCTCCCCTGCCAGTAATCCCTTACTTCCCCAAACCTACCTATGTTGTGCATTTTTTATCTTCTCTCTGCATTGGACTCCACTTTTGCTTTCATTATAATTACTGTCCTTTTTGATTTATTTCTAATATTGTACTGTATCTTTTCTTTGTCAAATTCATAAGCTAATTTCTGTCCATTTGTGTCACCTGTGACATTGCTATTTTGCATCCTACATTTTGTAATATAATTTGGCACTGTGACTTTTGTTTATACATGTAAGGTCATTTATATTCTGTGTTAATATTGACAAAGCAACCAATCTGGCAAAAATATTACTCCCTCATTATATGGTAATTCTTTTGAAAGTGTGTTTTCATGTTGCAGCTGACATGCACACACTAATGATGTTGCATCCCATAATCTCTGTTTGAACCCATTTCACATTTTACAGGCTTTACTAATCCGTAAAAATAGTAAAGACAAAAAAAAATTAAATATATTTTCAAAACAAACCTTTTTCACCCAGAGCAAACATGCAGAACTGTATGCTGTGTCTGAAAAGGAGGTTTACACTACATATAGAAGCAGTTGACCCAAGCTGATGGCCGCACCCACATGCATTACATATTTTAAGGTTAAGAAAGTAGATGGCAAATTTGTACTGATGCCACTACAAAGCCAGGGATTAATGACTTCATTAGTTTAAAACCCTTGTTAGCTTTGAACTGAGATTGCAGGATTCGTAATACGTTTCAGTACATGTACCATTAAAATTCTCGCCCTATGTAGTGTTCGTGTCAACAGAGTGTGGACTTATACCTAGCAGAATTATTGGACTAGTTCATATAGTACAGACTATGAATAAAGAATACAAGATATTTGTAGTTTATACTAAACAGCATGTCTCAGTTTTATACTGCATCATGCATTTATTAACAAGATAAATCCATCACGTCCCTATCTAATGTGATAAATAGTGTACAATATTCCCATGCACTATTATGTATTGCCATGTATTAGTATGCTTTTTTAAGTATTTTTAAGCATTTTACATAAGTGATTATGATGCATATGCTATTCTTTTAGAGCACACCAATGTATTGGTCAAGTAGTTCAGCAAGCTTGCATTATTTACATTTTGTATTATACACATTTTTGTATTTCAGTATTTTAAAGAGTTCGGTCTTTAGAACATGGCCGTTTTAAGACTAATTTAATTAATTAGAGTTTGGCGCCAAAACAAGTATTTAAAGTTCGATTTGATGCCTTGTTAATGGTTCTGAAGAAATCTGCATCTCAGCAGATGAAAGCGCTCAACCTTTGTGACTTCTACAATAAAGTGTTATCTGTGACTGAACTGGCTTCGAGTGATTTGGATCTACCCTGTTCTGTTAATTCTTTTTACTAGTTGGAATATTTTAAGGTTAAGTTTGAAGTTAAGCATGCTAAAGTATGGTAGAGCCTGCATTTACACTTTTAAAGATTAATGTATGATGTTATTGTATCTGTATTCCCTTCCTAAATGTGAAAAACAACTTGCATGCTTTCAGTAAGGATTAATTTTTAGCCTTAAAAAATGCACTGGTTACCCTTAAGTAAATAACTTACTTTTCACTTCCTGCACTTTCAAACTGCATTTATGTTCACTGAACAACTTGCCAATATGCCATTAAATGGATTATAGATTTCAGTCAGAACACACTGTTCATACCTCTCATGATTAATTGTTTTTATTCACACACCAAACCAAGTAAAACTGAAGCAGCAAAAAACACGGACAGCACACGATAAGAGAAATAAAAAGCACAGATTTATTTCACAATCCAGGCAGATAAACGTAAGCGCTTTCGGCAGGTTCAAATAACCCGCCTTCTTCAGACAACCACGAATTTCCAAACCATTTATTATATACATTCATATTGAAATTCATTAACCTATCATAGTAAAGTGCATTCTACAATTTAATGAAACCATGACAACCTTAAAGAACTAAAAACTAATGGTCCAGATGCCTTATTGTATTACTGACTTTAAAAGTCAAAATAAGTTCTTTTAAAAACACTTTCAAGATGTTATAAACTTAAAGCCTTGTCCTCATATAAATACAAGCAATTATTATGTTCATTAATGCTTCGTATTTGCATACTGTTAGTATATTTATATAACACCTATAGTAGTATTACTACTACTGAAGCTATATACGAGGAGGGATCCCAAGGCTAATTTTAAACATAAATTTTTGGGGATCATATCTAAGACTTCACTTTAAGCTACTGTTTGCAGTTAAAGTCTATAACTGCAAACACATGTTATGTTAACGGAATTAAACAGAAAAATGTGCAAAAAAATTTATTTTACTATTAATAAATTTAAACATTGGTGACCATTTTATGCCAATGTTGTTGACTAAATTCCTCCGCTCTGATGATGTTATGAATTAAAGCAGGGAAACTAGTAAAACAAATACAATACCCACTTACAAATAAAATAACAAATGAATAAAAATGTGCCTTATTAAAAATTAGTCCCTGGCAACTCATTAATTCGAAAATGATAGTTACATCTTATAATTACAAATGCCATTTAACTTATTTTAACCCTATACGGGGTTATAATAATAATTAATAAAAATAAAAATACCTATAACAAGATTATAACTATAATTATAGTTATTTACCTATTAAGAGAAAGCCATTTTAATACGCATTTGATAGAAAGGCTTTCATTAATGCCAGGGAAGACATGGGCCCTAGTCCTGATCTGCCAAAGCAGTTCATCGATCTCTAACAAAATCTGCCATGGCCCTCCTCTTAAATCAATCTCACGCTGTTGTAATACGAAAAAATGGAACCCATGGCCTGGGGACTCAAGGGAATGCCTTGCAAGAGCATTGTTAACATCAAGTCTTTTAACAGCATATTGATGTTCGTAGATTCTGTTTTTTAGCCTTCTCTCGGTCTTACCGATATAGAAGGCTTTACAAGAATCGCAAATAGCTGCGTAAATGATGGCTTTAGAATCACAATCATAATGCCCATTACACTTGTATTCTTTCTCATTTATTGTGCATGCTGTTGTTACTCTAATGAATTTACATTGTGGACATGCGCCACATCTAAACATACCGCACTGTCTATTAGACCTACGAGCTGTGTTTCTTTGAAAAATGCTTTTCAAATTTTCACCCCTTCTGTATGTAATCTTGGGGCAATCCCCCAAAACAGAACGCAATGTTGTATCCTCCTTTATAATCTCCCAATTTTTATTCACAACTTCTCTGATTCTAAAAGAATCAAAACAATAAGTCTGTATGAAACTAGTATTAACTCTATTGTTTTCACTCATAGAATTGATGTTACCTGAAGTTGTTGAATGTGAATGATCATTGGAATGTTCTAGATCATTGTTACCTTGGTCAGAGAGCAAGGGCATGAAGTGTCCAATCTGCCTTTTATTAGTGACTTCAGTTAAGATGTTAGATAGTAGTCGCTGGGGATAACCTCTGGCAGTGAACGTAGAATGTATTAGAAACAAAGTGGTTCCCAAAGGGCTACGCCAGTGGCGTTTTCCGGCTGGCCTAACTGGGTCTTCTTCTTTTTACAAAGAACTTATTGAGCTTTTTGATAGGCAAGGCTTTGAGTTTTTACATGCCTTAATTGCTTATTATAACATTGATATCAGTAAGCTGAAAAATGAACTAGAGTTATTGGAAACTGATATCAAATCACATGCTGACTTCATTAAATATAAACATGACTACTGCAGAGTTTTTGTTAGCAATCAATTTATCAATGCTAGCGTTGATGCTAACAAGAAAAAGAAGTTAGCACGTGACATTAGAGAGTATGCCAATAATGAAGCCTATCCGAAATTAACACAGGCTCAAATTCCAACAGGGGATTATTTACCAACTGATTTCTCTCATGTTGAGCAAACTAGGTCTACTATGAATAACACCAACAATAATGGGGGTAATAATAGACCACCTGTTAGACGTAGTCCAAGACTCAATGGCAACAATAACAACAATAATAATTTTATGGTAACAGATGGCGAAATACCCTCTGTTTCCACAGACTTTCCTGGTATCAATAACAATCTAGACAACCAGGATTTTCAGATGGTCAACAACTACAGAGCCAATCCTCGCCCCCAACCTCAGAGACAGAACACTTCAACGAACAGGAGACGTGGCCGCAGGAGATGACACAAGAGCAGAGCATTGGAATAGATCCAATAGTGTATAAAAGTTCTTCTGGTGACTTTACAGTATACAATTACACTTGCCTGAATATTGCACAAGATATTATTGATTTTTTGGCTAAGGATTTTTCATTTGTACCAGGTCGTAACATGGATATAGGTAGACTCATTGTTGATTTGAAAGTTTTCATACAGAAATTAAATCTAAACCAACTTATGGGTAATAATTCATCAGCTAGTAGTCTACTTAGAGTGGCTAGTACCTATAATCCACCCTTATATGGGACTTTACAAACATTTGAAAAAATTTGCGAAATGGACCTATGGGCTATTAGAAATCAAACCATATATAGTACTCAAAAAAATCTGTACAATATTACCCCACTACAAAAAGATTTTATAGATATGGTAAAAGATTGTCAGATTAGGGTCATGAAACCCGACAAGGGTGGGGGTCTAGCCTTTATGGACCATTACAAATATGTTGAGTACCTGGTCGTACATTTAGAGTCATCAGCTTATCAAATTTCATCTATCAATGAAATTAATGGAGCCTATAGAAAAATTAATAGCATGCTTTATGATTTACTTTTGGAGGGATACATCAACACTGACACTCTCAACTACCTCACTATGCCAGCTCCTAAAATTCCACTCTTTTTTGGTACCCCGAAACTCCATAAAGGACTCACTTCGCCCTCATTTAGACCAATAATAGATGGTAGAGGGTCTATTACTCAGGGATGTGCCAAGTATGTGGATAATATTCTGAAGCCTTTGATCAACTCAGAAATGCACATATGCAAAGATTCTTGGTCCTTCCTTAAAAACATTAATACCCTCATATATAATGACAGTATGGTATTCCTTACTATTGACATTAGGGACCTTTATACTGTCATTCCCCAACAAATTGGTCTTGCCTGGGTCAGAGAGTTCATGTTGCGTAAACATGTTGATCATGATGTCATCAATTTGATCGAAACTCTCTTAGAAATTGTATTGTCTAACAATTTCTTTACCTTTGAGGGGAAGTTTTATCTACAAACTTCGGGTGTAGCTATGGGCTCGCCCTGCGGGGGATCTTTTGCCAACGCAGTCCTAGCTCATTGGGAGTCTAATTACCTATTTAAAGAAGAACTGTTTTCAAAACATGTCTCCTGGTATACACGATACCAGGATGACATTTTTTGCATATGGGAAGGTCATAGTGACCTGATCCCGTCATTTATAGAGAACATCACTAAATTAACTGACTTTCTTGAATTTACATATAAATTTGATGACACGGAGATTAATTTTCTTGACATTACATTAATTAAAGATTCGTCTAAACAAAAGCTAAAAAGTAAAATATTTAGGAAGTCAACATATTCTAATGCTTTTCTTCATTTTTCCAGCAATCACCCCTACCACCAAAAGAAATCGGTGGTTAAGGGTCAGATGGTGAGGGCAGCCCGTATGGTGAGTGATCCAGATGACTTCTCTTTAGAATGTAACAACTTATTTGACATGTTCACTGCCAGAGGTTATCCCCAGCGACTACTATCTAACATCTTAACTGAAGTCACTAATAAAAGGCAGATTGGACACTTCATGCCCTTGCTCTCTGACCAAGGTAACAATGATCTAGAACATTCCAATGATCATTCACATTCAACAACTTCAGGTAACATCAATTCTATGAGTGAAAACAATAGATTTAATACTAGTTTCATACAGACTTATTGTTTTGATTCTTTTAGAATCAGAGAAGTTGTGAATAAAAATTGGGAGATTATAAAGGAGGATACAACATTGCGTTCTGTTTTGGGGGATTGCCCCAAGATTACATACAGAAGGGGTGAAAATTTGAAAAGCATTTTTCAAAGAAACACAGCTCGTAGGTCTAATAGACAGTGCGGTATGTTTAGATGTGGCGCATGTCCACAATGTAAATTCATTAGAGTAACAACAGCATGCACAATAAATGAGAAAGAATACAAGTGTAATGGGCATTATGATTGTGATTCTAAAGCCATCATTTACGCAGCTATTTGCGATTCTTGTAAAGCCTTCTATATCGGTAAGACCGAGAGAAGGCTAAAAAACAGAATCTACGAACATCAATATGCTGTTAAAAGACTTGATGTTAACAATGCTCTTGCAAGTCATTCCCTTGAGTCCCCAGGCCATGGGTTCCATTTTTTCGTATTACAACAGCGTGAGATTGATTTAAGAGGAGGGCCATGGCAGATTTTGTTAGAGAGCGATGAACTGCTTTGGCAGATCAGGACTAGGGCCCATGTCTTCCCTGGCATTAATGAAAGCCTTTCTATCAAATGCGTATTAAAATGGGTTTCTCTTAATAGGTAAATAACTATAATTATAGTTATAATCTTGTTATAGGTATTTTTATTTTTATTAATTATTATTATAACCCCGTATAGGGTTAAAATAAGTTATATGGCATTTGTAATTATAAGATGTAACTATCATTTTCGAATTAATGAGTTGCCAGGGACTAATTTTTAATAAGGCACATTTTTATTCATTTGTTATTTTATTTGTAAGTGGGTATTGTATTTGTTTTACTAGTTTCCCTGCTTTAATTCATAACATCATCAGAGCGGAGGAATTTAGTCAACAACATTGGCATAAAATGGTCACCAATGTTTAAATTTATTAATAGTAAAATAAATTTTTTTGTACATTTTTCTGTTTAATTCCGTTAACATAACATGTGTTTACAGTTATAGATTTTAACTGCAAACAGTAGCTTAAAGTGAAGTCTTAGATGTGATTCCCAAAATTCATGTTTAAAATTAGCCTTGGGATCCTTCCTCGTATATAGCTTCAGTAGTAGTAATACTACTATAGGTGTTATAATAATATACTAACAGTATGCAAATACGAAGCATTAAAGAACATAATAATTGCTTGTATTTTTATGGGGACAAGACTTTAAGTTCATAACATCCTGAAAGTGTTTTTAAAAGAACTTATTATGACTTTTAAAGTCAGTAACATAATAAGGCATCTAGACCATGAGTTTTTAGTTCTTTAAGGTTGTCATGGTTTCATTAAATTGTAGAATGCACTTTACTATGATAGGTTAATGAATTTCAATATGAATGTATATAATAAATGGTTTGGAAATTCGTGGTTGTCTGAAGAAGGCGGGTTATTTGAACCTGCCGAAAGCGCTTACGTTTATTTGCCTGGATTGTGAAATAAATCTGTGCTTTTTACTTCTCTTATCGTGTGCTGTCCGTGTTTTTTGCTGTTTTAATTGTTTTTATTAGCAGGCTACTTGTCTTCAGCTAAAAGCAATGATAATGGTAAAAAAACAGCATTGATTCATAGTGTAGACTTTATTCCTAGATGTTAAGGCAGTTTTGGTATTAGTTTTAGCCTTCTGAAGTATTCATTACTTAGCTTTATTCTCATTTGTTAACATTTTATTGCTGACCCGTATTTTCCCACTGGTATAACACAGTCAACAAACTTCCAGTCTTTTTCATCCACTTCTTTCAGAACCACAGTTCATGCATCTAGACTACATCTAATGGAATTAAGTCTTTACAATCATTCCATTTATTTCACATTGTTGATGGTCTTCTTCCTAATCATCTTTGTCTCTCAGCACCAGTCTCTGGTTCAAGTCCAAGGTACTGCTCATTCTTCTCTTCTCTGTTTTTTTCCAATCCCTCAGGCATCTTTCCTTTGAAAGAATGGAAATGTTTCTACTGGTGAAGTCTCTCTGTGGGCTTTCTTACACTGCTACAATTAAGAAGTTATGTCCCTTTCAGCTTTCTGGCTCGCTTTATTTTAGGCTCAGCATTTACCCCCTTAGCTTGTTCTTCATCCTAAAATGTCTTTGTTCATCCAGGAAAAAAGAATTCTGAAGACAGCTGGATATAGCAACTTTTATCTCACTTTTGCCACTCTACTTCCCTTGGTTGCTGGGATAAGCCTGTTTCTCTTTTGCCTGGTATACAGCAAGTAGTCATTTTCCGCACACACTTTGGTGTCCCCAATTTTAAGATGATTCCCTTCTGCCAGTTTTCTTAGGAGCAACTACGTCTGCTGGTACTAATTCATCTATAATAATACAAGTTTCTGCTGCTTTCTGATGACCAGATTTGTAGTAGACATATGATATGCCCTCTCAACTAACAAAACCTGCTGTGGAACACCAGTTGCTTATTTATACTTTCATAAAATGAATGTGGTCTATTCCTTCCAGTTTCTCTAGTATTGTAAAAATAATTTTATCTCTGTGTACTTCTATCGCTACAATTTTTTAAACAGATCTTCTTGAGAAGCCAGATATTCACCCAGTCTTTCCTTCATTTCAGCCTTTCATATGTGCAGTTATGTTAACTTGTCAGAATAGCTACTTGAAGCTTTTTCTATTTTTACAAACTTTTTTATCATTTGACTTTATAGGTTCCTGCAATGTCTCACTTACTTTGGTGCATGTTAATGATTTTTTTTCTCTAAATTACTGAAAGCTATTTCTTGAATTAAAGCTGAAAGTTGAACTGCTTTGTGATGAATAGATGCAAGGTTTTCCATAGCCAAAACTTTTTCTTCCCTGGTTGATTTTCAGTTTCTCTTAATTTCTTCTTTGCAGGCACCCAAGTAATTATTAGTAGACCGTGACAGAATATTATTGACATTGATCCAAAATAAATATAGGAAATGCATTGTTAAAAGTAAAACAAGATTCAGCACTAACAAAAATTATCAAGTGGTTCAGTTTATTGGTTGTAATGTTGGCCCAGCCCATTCAATACTGTTGCCAAAATGTCATACATTTCTTACTCTGAATGGAAAAGTGCTTCTTCTCAGTTTCAGATCTGAAACTTTGTCCTTAGATGATCTCTACTCAATATTTAATAAGGGTGCATACCTCTGAACTGTCCAGATTTTTGCCTAATATTTTTGGTATGTTCCTCATAAAATTTTGGTTTTCTGGCAAATCACTGACAAGTCATTGAGGATGAAAGAAAACATGGTAGACATTTGAGTTTCAAACGTAATACCTTTCAGAAAATCCCTGTTAATGTAAAACCTATTATTTCTTCAACTTTCTTAGTTTGTAAGAGTACTATTTAAAATTTTGTGCCTATTTTTGGACCTTTGTCATCCCATTATTTATGGCTTTGTCCAGATTTCTTGCAGTAAGAGGTTGAGAAGTCTGTAAGGGTGCCATGTCAGAGCCAGTTCTTAAAGCCTTCAAAAAGGTAAGTAAGCAAACATGTTATCAATCCATATGGGTAGAGTGGAAAAAAATTCTATGTTTGAGATAGATAAAATTACATTCAATTACCATAGTGCAAGTTCTGTAACTACAGTTCTTATTAAAAGCTAATAATGAAATAGAGGACAACTGATATTGAATGATGTCTCATTTTAGACAGAATGTCATGATTTTGTGGGACATAACATTAATAAGTTGTATGTTGAAGAGTACAGTAATACAGCTGTGGTTGATTTACAGACTAGGTTTCCATGGATAGGTTTAGCTTTGCTGAGGTGATATCTGCTTGTAAGCACCTTAAGGGTGGCTGTGACGTCATACTTCCTATAGATGCCCTTAATGAGTGGTGGGCAGAATTGGAACCTAGCAAGCCTTGTATACTAAAGTTAGGGAGATATACACAGCTTTGCATTACGCTTGTATATCATGCTAAGAGCAGTTGAATGTAATGCCATATCATCTGTTAAGGACAGAACCATAGCTAGATCATCTGGCACCTGCCTCAACTCAAATTTGAGAACAAAACATGTTCTGCCCTGAAATTTTGTAAACCTACTTACTATAAATACACCTCTCATCCTTTCAACCTGTTACCATTGATGTCTCACTGGGTTCTATATTAGGGCCCATTGTTTGTAGCTTTTTCATAAACAAGCTACATACTGTCACCCAGCTTGCTAATATAGTATAGGATTCCACCCTTATATACACAGCTCCACCCATAGCCAAACTCCAGAAAATCACCCAAACCACTGTCTTTGCAGTTGAATCTTGGCCAGACAGTTCTAACGTCTTAATCCCCAAAAATAAAACTGATGATTTTCACCCATTAACAATACCTCAGCCAAAAACAGTTTTTCAATATAACAATGCATTAATACTAAAACTGACATGGCAACTCAAGCCAAGCTATTAGGTGTCATAATTGACGGCAGCCTCATATTCGACCATCATACACTGGAAATCATTAAAAAGCATTTTTAAAAGGCACATTGAAAACTTGGTTCCCTTCCCTCTGAAGGGCCAAACATTACCTTACTGTGTCTGCAAGGAAAAATATTAACCTCAAACTGCTTACTTCCTCTCCTTTATGCTTTTCCTATCTTGAGTTAAATGTCATACAGAGAGCCAAACTCTCCTCCTGCTACAACTGTCTAAATTTTCTTCCAGCCTTCGCTAAAGATCGTGTCACTGTAAGGGCCTAAAATTAAATTGGCTTGACCTCCCTGACCTGTACATCACTGATTACTGCATTTAATCTTATTCATTCTCCAGAAAAAATATGCAGCACTAGAAGATACCCAACAGCCCTACTTTCCTAGTAGGGTCCTACGTTCAAGCAAAAAAATGTTCTCATAAATAAGTCAAACAGCTCAGCTGGTGGCTCATTGTATTCCCACTGCATCTGTAAACTCTGGAACATCAGCCTTCTCAACCAAACTAAAAAGGACTAACTAACTACCCTCCATGCTAGAGATTATAACTCTCCTTCACATTCACGACAGCTCCTAGCTCCATGAATACAATTTCCCCATCACATTCTTTACTCCCTGGTACTAGTGTAAGGTTTGCAGTTGACTCCTCTTGGGAGTAGATGATCCTCACAGTGTAAGGTTATGTCCAGGGCTTTTGGAAAGTAGCAATTGGGGATCGAGAGTTGGACATGAGTGGAAGCCATGGAACACAGCCAGTGACTGAGTGGGTTTGGACAGGGTGGGGAGAGAAGTAAAATGAAAATGCAAACTTGTAGTCAATGAGCTTCTCGGATACCTGTCCCAGAAAACCTTGTTCTTTTTTGCCATACATTCTCCAAGAAAAATTTCATTGATACATCACAAAATGAAAATACCCTTGTGCTGTATTTCATTTCGGGGGAGTTTTGAGTATCATTCCTTACTTCATAACAAACTTTATCAGCTTTCATTTTGAACCAAGGCAGCCCAGCAGTCCCTAAAAATGGAGAGCTGTGCACTTTGATTTAATGTGGGCAGCTTTATACATAGGTTTATAGGAGGTTACTAGGCTAACAGCCGTGGAGCCCATATAAGCCCAGCCATGTTTATTCTGAGTTACCTTAATTGTTGGTGGTTAGCTGAGTGAGGTTTGCAGAGGTAAAGGTCTATGGTAGTTAATACCGACTTCCTCTCTCCAGAAGGAATATGGGCACCAGGAGTAAATTTGCAATCACCCATCCATCCAGGTTGCGTTTGAAGAAGGTCAGGGAGGAGCTCTGTTTCATGTGAATTGGAAGTTTGTTCCAGAGAAGTTATAGTCTCTGGAAGATGTATCTATCTCTCCAGCATGATCTATTCATGTCAGAGGCTAGGTTAAGTTCCCTGAACTGAGTGACCCTTCTGCTCTTTGATTTACAAATGCGTAGCATTTCCATCGGGGGCCAGGTCAGATACTGCCCTGTAAGCCAGGGACAGGTCACCACTTAGCAAACTGCAGGACACAGAATATCGTGACAGGGCTTTCAGACTTTCCATGTAAGACTTGTTTTGTGTACCCTGTAATTTTTTGGTGATAAACTGCTTTGGTCTTTCCATTTGTTGCAGGTATCTGGTGAGGTACATGCAAAAGGGAACACTGTACTCAATTATTGGTGTGATGAGGACAGAGTGTACTGGAATTATAACATCCATAGATCTAGATGTGATGCCTAATGTGCCATATAGAAGGATTTCCTTACTACTGTGAATATGTGGTGGTCAAAATTAGATTGCTATTAATCTGAGGACCCAGATTGCATACCACTGGGTCTATACTTAGGTGGCACTGTCTTTAATGTAATTAGCAGGGATGCCAGCTTTCCCAATGAGAAGAATAATGCATTTTTTCCATTTAGCTTAAATCTGTGGCTTTGGCACCAATCATTTGCCTGTATTAACCCTTTGCAGTATATTAACATGTTTGGGGGACACCGTGATTGCTCCCAATTTGCAATCATTAGCGAACTTGGTCAGCCATAGTGAGTGGGGGATTGTATCAAATGCCTTGACTAGGTCAAGATAGGTGGTATGCATTGTCTTTCCCTCTTCCTGGGCCTTGGTGACTTTCTTGAAAAAGTCAACCATGTTTAACAGGCATGATCTACCTTTAACAAAGCCAAATCGGGTTGGGTTCAGATTCTGGATATTACCTATGCCCTTGTTAATAAGGTCTCACCCTTTTTAATTTTTCGGGTTTCTAATAACATGACAGGAATGGACCCCATTCCTAAATCAAAGAATGATTAAAGTTCGTGAAATTAGTATTGTTTCACTCTTTGATGTCAGCCAAAATTGCTCTTCGCAGCACCAGCAACTTGCCCAGTAATGACTCCTTCTGCAGTTCGTACAGAGTTACATGTATTGGTAACATATCTAAACATGATTGTAGACTCTTTTTTTACAAGACCCATTGCTCCTACTACTATTGGAACTATCTGGGTATCCTTCTTCCACATTGCTCTCATTTCTGCTTGCAAATCCTGATATTTTATAACTTTTGTCTCTGATGTTTTCCTGGTGCTGCAGTTTTCCTGCTTTAAAGTTGCATTTGCACATTTATCAAGACCAAATGACATTCTAATATCATCTGAAAAAGTTTTGACAACCTGCAGCTGTGCATTCAGTTTCTCATCTGATGAGCTGTACAGTTTTAAATCATCAACAAAGAGAACATAAGTCTGTACACTTGGTTGTTTTCCAGGAGCGAAATTATAGCCATGGCCTAAGCTGTTAAGTAGACAGCTTAGTGGGTTAAGGGCATTACAGAGTAGCAGTGGTGACATAGAGAGTCACCCTGGAATATCCATCCCCCTTTGAATTTTTATCCCTGGGATAATAATTTGTCCTTTATCATGGCTTAATTGCAAAGTGGTCTACCACTATTTCATGGTCACTGTAATGTAATCGATCAGTGTAGGGTGTCTCTTATACATTTTTAAGCACTCTTTTATCCATGAATGTGGGATTCTATCAAATGCTTTTTTGTAGTCAACCCGTGCCATACTTAGATTCTTCCCCTTTTTACAGTTCTCCACTATGACTTTAACAACAAATGATCCTTTGTTCCATATGACTGTCTTTTATTGCCCTTTTGTTTTACTGTGTTTTCTTCTAAATGTCGATAAACTCTGTCAGCATGAATTCATGTGTATAGGTTATATGTAGTTGGAAGGCATGTTCATAGGTTCATACTAGGCTATCTGCCCGAGGGCATTTACAAGCCTAGCCCATCGTTTTGTGGCTTACGCCACCCCTTTAGTATGGGGAACTATACCCATTATTTTGCTGTGCCTCTGTCGAGCAGTGACACTGAGGTAATCCCTGGGGTATATCTGCGATCTCCCATCCATTGGTCAAGATTTCTCTTGAACAAGGCCAGCGAGGTGCTCTGCCTCACATGTACCGGGATTTTGTTCCACAGCATAGGGAGTCTTTGGGTGATGAATCTATCCCTCCAGCACGCCTATTAATAGCCGTGTCAAGGTTTAAGTCTCCGCCCTTGTGGCTCTGATGGATCTAGATTTTTGAGGTGAAGCATATTCATCAAATCTGGGTTTGACATGGCCTTGTATGTTAGGCAAAGGTCACCTCTGAGCAAGCGGTAAGCGACTGAATAGAGCTGGAGTTCTTTCAGTCGGGCAGCATAGGACAGATTTTTGAGACCCTTTATCCTTTTGGTGAGGAACTTTTGTGGCCTCTCCAGCTGCTGCAAGTGTCGGGTCAGATACATTCCGAATGTGGCATTGTACTCAATCATTGGTCTGATGAGTGATGAGTAAAGGGAGACTATGACCTCCCTTGATCTAGATGAGAATCCCTTCATGATAAGGTGGGCAATGTAGAAGGTCTTCCTAACTACTTTAGCTACATGGGTGTCAAATGACAGACTACTATCAACCTGGGTCCCCAGGTCCCTGATAACTTCTTCTGTGCTCAGTGGATTGCCACCTATTTGGTAGCTAGGGGTAACCTTGTTTTTCCCGAAGGGTATGACTATGCATTTATTGGCATTTAACTTTAGGCCGTGGCTCTGGCACCAGTTATTCGTTTCTGTGAGACCCTTCTGAAGGATATCTCTGTCAGATGTGTTTTCTACTATGGCGCCCAGTTTGCAGTCATCTGCAAACTTTGTCAGCCATAACCCTCCTGTGTTTGCTTGTACTTCAGAAAAGTAGATGCCAAACAAGAGTGGGCCCAGGACTGAGCCCTGTGGGACACCACTTGTGACAGGCTTTGAGTCTGACATGGCGCCAGCAACTCTGACCCTGTGGGTTCTGTCACTCAGCCAGTTTGCAACCCATCTTGTGATGTATGGGTTGACATTTAAGCTGATGAGTTTTTCAATGATACCCGAGTGGGGTATTGTATCGAAGGCCTTAGCCAGATCGAGGTAGGCTGTATGGACTGCCTTTCCCTCATCAATGGCTTTGGTGACTGTTTCGAAAAAGTCAACCAAGTTTAAAAGGCATGATCTGCCTTTGACAAAGCCAAACTGGGTTGGATCCAAAGTCTGCAAATTCCCTATGTCTTTATTTATGAGGTCCATTATGATCCTCTCCATGGCTTTGCAGATAAGGCTTGTCAAGCTAATGGGCCGGTAATTTCCAGGGTCGGTGGAGGCACTGCCTTTGTTTAGTGGTACCACAGTTGCAGTGCGCCACTCCCTGGGTACGTATCCAGAGGTAAGACTTTGATTAAACAGCTGTCCTAGCTGTGGGTTTATTTCCTCATTGAGTTCATGGAGCACACAGCCGGGGACACCATCAGGTCCCATGGATGCTGTGTTTTTTGCTTTGGAGAGAGCAGTTCTCACTTGGGCGCTGGAGATGTTTGGGGGGCTGCAATCGTTTGGTATAGGTATCTCTCCTTTTGGGGGGGAGAAGTTTGCACTGAACCTGTCAGCCAGTATGTTGGCAATGTCTGTAGGATCAGTAATCTTCACATCATTTTGAACTAGCTCTGAGCATATCTGGGAGTTTCCTCCCAGGTTTCTAACATAGCTAAAGAAGGCCTTATGATTGTCTTTTGAGTCTTTAGCTATTTTTCTCTCGAAATTTGCTTTGGATGATTTTATGAGAGCTCTTAGTTTTTTACTTATAGTGATCAAGGGTGTCTTACCTCTTAAGGATTTTGCTCTATCTTGTAGTAGCTTCCTCCTTTTGTTGTAGAGTTTGTTTATGGCTGGGGTCCACCAGACTGGACGCTTGCCTTTGGTACAAAGAGTCTTTGTTTTGCTTGGGATTGCCTTATCCATGCAGTCCTGCAGGTGCTGGTAGAAGGCATTTGTAAGTGATTCAGCGGCTTGAGTACTGTTTTCCGCCTCGGGGGCCTTAAAGGAGACCACACTAGTCTTTAGAAGTGTGAAGTCGGCTTTTGAGAAGTTCTTTACTGTGGTCTTTTTTATTTCAGGTGGGGGTGAGATGAGGACCTCCAGCGAGATTAGTTTGTGGTCTGATCTCACCAGTGAGGGGTACACCTCCGGTGTTGAACATTGTGCTCCCATGTTCGTGATGATGAGATCAAGTATGTTATCACCTCTTGTGGGGATGGTGACTAGTTGTTCCATGGCATTTGAGTTTATGAATTCCAGGAACTTTTGGGCTAGGGTGTTTGGGCTTGAGTAGTGTTCCCAGTCTATATTAGGGTAATTGAAGTCACCTAGTATGATGGTGTTTGGTGATACATTTATCCCCTCTAGTGTTTTCAGGAAGGCCATGTGAGGTTCCTGAGTTTGTGAGGGTGGCCTGTAACATGCTACAATTTGCAGAGCAGTCTTGCCTATGGTTAATTGCACCTGGATGGTCTCCGATGCATCGTGCGTTGCCACCAGTCTTGAGGTGTGGGTGTCCTTGATGAATATGGATACCCCTCCTTTCTTGGTATTGTCCGGATTTTGGGGCCAGAACGCATGATATGAGGTAAAACCTGATAGCGCTGGGGTGCTCTCAGGAGCCTTGAACCAGGTTTCTGTCACAGCACAGACATCGATGTTCTCCATACTGAGAAGGGCCTCGAGTGCGTGCATTTTGAGATTTAGACTTCTGGCATTGAGCAGCATTACCCTTAGTTTTTTCCCTTTTTTGTGTTCTAGGGTGGTAGGTTTAGAATTTGAGCCTTCCCTAAAAAGGCACTATGGGGGTGGCAAGAGCCTTTGCCAATATCCGGAATCCCAGGGTGACAGGTGCAAGCCGCCCTCGAAGCAGCGTGGCTTGTCCAGCATGTCATCCCAGGCAGACAGACACTGGATCCCCTTTGAATGACACCAGTGTTTAAGCCAATTGTTAAAGCTGATCATCTTATCTCTGTATTGTGGCATCATTCTTGGTGAAGGTAGGATACTGCTCAAGGTCAGGGTCATACCTGCCTGGGCTACATAATCAGAGAGCTCCTCAATGTCTCTTTTCATGTAGTCCAAGGAGGTGCGTCTCAGGTCGCTTTACACCAGCGTGGACAATGACTGAGTCATATTTGTACCTGCTGTTGAGAGACCTGAGTGCTTGCTATGTGGCGGATTCTAGCGCCCGACAGGCAGCTTACTGTGACCTTCTCCTTACTCAGTCTGGTGAGCGGGACGTCAGTGTGTCTGACTATGGAGTCACCAATGACTAGTGTGTCTGGCATTGTGTTTGGCCTTAAGGGCTGTGACTGTTTGACACTCTGACTGTGAGGTCTATGTGTTGCAGGTGTTGTGTTCTGAGGTGGTGGTTGTTTGGGTGTCTGCTTTGGTGGCCTCTGCTGTTTTGGTAGATTTTTGATCAGAGCCTCCGAGTATGTCTTTGTGTGTTTATGTGTATGATTTGAGGTTGTAATGGTACAATGTGAGACTGGGTCTATAGTGTGTGTGGTAACCTTCTCCTCCTGACTGGTCTTGCCAGTCCTATGTTGAGAGAGCTCAGCCTCCAGTTTGGCCGTATAGTTGCATCTCTCGCATGTATTTGTGTTTTGTGGGAGGAGGAGAAGGTTGTCTGTGTACATGAGGCAATTGTAACATTGCCTCAATATTCCCAGGTTCACCAGCTGAGCAGGAGAGGACACTAGCAACTGATCCCTCGACATGCTAGAAGGAATAGACAAAAAAACTTTAAAAAAGATTCCGGGGTTATTGGTCTGTAATTTTTGAGGTAGCTTGCAGGTTCACTCTTAAGTAAGAGCATTGTTTTACCTGTTAGCCAGGTTGGTGTCTGTTCGGGGAGCGCATATAAATAGTTCTTACTCATGGCTAAATCTTCGTGAAAAGATGTTAATACTTTTAACCAAAAGTTAGGTACTGCATCTGGACCTGGGGTTTTACGATTAGAGGCTTTTCTTAACTTTGTCAATCTCTCTGGCTGTTACTTCATCCCATTTCATATTCTGTATCTTTAAACTTATTATTCTTTCTTTTACTTCTTTTATCCATTTAGCGTCTTTGTTGTGTTCCACAGGATCTTCATAGATACTTCTCCAAAGTGCATCTATTTCTTCTTTTTTGGCAGTCTTTCAATTCCTTTTACCTTGTTTCTCAATTTTCTATAAAATTTTTTTGGGTCATCAATAAATTGCTTTATTTTGTCATTTTTCTTTATATTTATCAGTGTATCTTCTAAGATTTTCTGCCTGTGCTGAATGTTTTAGTTTATTTGCAATAGTGCATGATAGATCCTGGTCTGTCCTAATATTGTGCATTGCTTTTATCACATCAGTCTGTCTTAGTATTGTTGTTGATCTATTAAGTCTTACAACAGTGACACTTCTTGTCTTAATTGCTTTATAGTTTTCTCTATTCGATACTTCCATGATGTTATTCGATTTCTCCCCTTCCTTTCCCTCACTACCCTGTGTTCTTGTGGTAGAACTTCTATCAGTTATTAATTTAGCTGCACAGTAATATATCCTGTTTACTTCTGTTATATCCCATGGATCTCTATGGACAGTCTTAATAACTGTGTTCATTTGTTTTATCAGACTTCTAACTTTTGGGGTTTTGTTGACCTTCTGCAGTCTATTTCTTTCGTTGATCTTAATATATCTGTCTATGTCTATTAAATCAAGCAGCTCTTCTCTTAGTTCAGTTTTGCACATCCCTCATTTTCTATTTCTTGTGGGCATTCTGTAGAAAGGTCTGTAGCATCCTCCTGTGGCACCTTCTCTTCAGTTTCATCCTGTGCCATCCGTTGATCTGTCATATGGGAACTCACTGGCCTATCACTCTTCAGCATTGACTGCGTCAGAGTTTCCACAGTTTCCTGTTCCTTCTCTTGCTGTCTAGCTTCAAGTGAATGTTTATACTGGTTTCCTGTGGAAGGCTCCAAAATATCATGATATGGCACCTGACCAATTGTTTCCTGTTCCACAAGTTTCTCCTTAATTTGGATTTCCTTTGCTCTATCCTGTTGTGGTGCTTTCTGCATTAGATTTTCTACACTGACCACAAACTACAAAATATTTTAAATTCACTTACAAGTGCAGTTCTGAAAAGATTAGTTATTTGGATACACTTATCTCACATTGTTAGTATGGTTTTACGTCTAATATGTATTGTAAGAGTACTTATTGTAATTCTTACTTAAATTATTTTAGTAGTTATCCATTAGCACAGAAAAGGAGTTTGGTTATGCATCAAGCAATTCTGATAACCAGGATGACTTTGCACAATGACTATGTCAGGGATGAATTGTTAACACTAGGAAATATGTTTCTTGCTACGGGCTACCCTAAGCATTTTGTAGATATTGTTAAAGAAGTTTTATAAAGAGTGGGGTGGTAGGTATACGACCCTCCTAGGTGTTGGGTTAGATTTTAACATGAGGGTTTCCGAGAAAGCTTGCTTTATACAGTATAATCAATAGTCAAAAGAGGTCAAGGAAGTGATTAGAAAAAAAAAACGGTATATTTTTAAAGCAAATCTTGTGATTTATAAGATGGTGGGAGTTCAACCATTGTTTATTACTAAAACTGCGGCTAATTTTAAGAGACAATTCGAGATTAAATTGAATAATTTTAAGGGCAATAAGGGTACAGTAGACTGTGGTGGCTGTAGACAATGTAAATATATTACCAAGGAAACTACAATTAACTTAGACAATTCCATGAAAACGAAAATTTGTTTTCTGAAAGGTAATTGCAGTGCAAGTAGAATAGTCTACTCGGCCAAATGTGAAAACTGTACAAGTTATTTTATAGCAAAATGGAATGTGCATTAAAAACGAGAATTTATGAGCATGTATACGTTATTACTAATAGGAAGGAAATAATGCATTGTACAACATTCCATAATATGTAGGAATTTTACAAAATTCACATTTGGGATTATTGATCAGATCCATATGGACCCCCACTGGGGGGTTGGAAAAACGCATTAAACAATAAAGAACTTTTTTGGCAATTGAGGGTGGGTACAATACTTCCTCCTGGACTGAATGACACTATATCCATTGTGCCAGTATTGAGAACAAGGGTTAATAAGTTGTAGGCACTAATGGTTGAAGGGCTGATCTTATTTCTTTGGATACATTTTTTGTATATTCTTAAATTAAATAAAATAGTTGGACAGTATAGTTGTTTGAAATTCTTTGAAAGCACAGGATCGAAGTAATGAATGTATTTTTACACACACATACACACACACATATCTATATATATATATATATATATATATATATATATATATATATATATATATATATAGATAGATATAATATTTAATACATGTGTTTTTTATATATTTTTACATAGTTTTATTGTGTACCTGTATTCTCTAATGGTTTCTATATTTAATTATTTGTTTGGCTATTTAAATTGGTTAATGAGTATGATTTTATGTATTTAAGAGATGGGAGGTGTTTCTTTTTTTGTATTCTGATGAAGTCCCCAGTTTGTTGGGGACAAAATGCTCAATATTTTAACTAGATTTTACTTTGGTTTATTAAAGGAGTAGTTTAAATCATGGTGACCTCCCTCATCGTTTAGTGCGTTAGTTTTATTTTTTGGTTATTTGTGCGTCATGTCCTTTTTTAATGTGGGAAGTGTGTATGGGCTGACAACCTGTTTGTCATTCAGTTTTGCCTCCAATTTCATAGTGTAACTACATCTGTCACATAAAGTATTTGTTTTAGGAGTAAGTGGCTGTCTGTATACATGAGACAATTGCTACGTTGCCTCAGGATGCTTATGTCTATTAGGCTTGCCGGAGAGATGATGGGAAACTGCTGATCCATGATAGCAGGCTCTTACTGTAAATTTTATTAGGGAGGGGAGTGGTTTAATTTGACACAACTGTGCTGGCAGCACAGAGACTACAAGAGGGACCTATACTTTGTGTAGTTTAAGGCTGATCAATAAGGCAGCACTGCTCAGTGTACAGCTGTGTTACTCCTAGAGCAGCAGAAAAGCTTGGAAGGATTTCACTGACAGCTTTTTAGGGAAACACTGAACTTCTATGCTTTTGCATCTATAGAGGGCACTACTAGCCTCCGCTGTGAGAAGAACAGCACCACACAAATGTGAGGCTTAAGTACAAGCAAAGAGAAACAAGTTTTAAGCTGGAACGCACACAGTAAGCCATCCGCCAGCAATCCCCAACTTGGACAGGTTAGATCAGCACACGTCTGCCACAAGGATGCAGAAAAATACCTTCTTAATGTAGAATAGTGTAACAAGACCATACTAAGTACCTACAACTAACAGATGCAATGTAATACAGTGCAATTAACTACGTAAAGCATCAGCAGATATGTATATATATATATTTTTTTTTTTTCTTATGAAACTGCTAAAGTACAGTCACAGTAAATAAGAGTAGTGCAAAACGTTACTTCCCAGCTCAGATAGACCAGGTAAACACCTACTGCCACTATATAAATAGTCCCAGTCCTCCTAATGTAAAAGCATAGTAAAGGAGTATCTAGAGTGAAGTGCTACATAGTGTTAAAGAAGAAAGGAAATCAGAACGACTGGCTAGTAGTTTGTCTTTCCTGCAAGGATTCCTGTTTACAGACCAAACCTTATCTGAGTGGATTGTTGCATTGCCATTTGCTGTGACAAATGGAGTACATCTTGAGCATGATAGTAGGCAGTTCTGCTCAAGTTTCAAGAATATTTCTGTGTAGTTCTGTGTAGGATATCTCTGTCTTGATATACAATACACACACACACACACGTTTGTGTGTTTGTGTATGTATATGTGTGTGTGTGTGTGTGTATGTGTGTGTGTGTGTGTATATATATATATATATATATATATATATATACACACACACACACACACACACACACAGTGTGTGTGTATACATATGTGTGTGTGTGTGTGTGTATATATATAATATGTAGAGCTTCCCCAGTGAGGTTCATGCATACATTTACCAAGCATTGCATGATGGAAATGCATTCCAGGTACCGAGTCGAATCGGGGAGATCAGTTGTGTAACACCTTTAGTCTTAACTGGCTAGCACCCAATTCCTTGTGGTGGATGTTGCACTGTTGGAGCTTTCCTTTTATTATAGTGCTTCAAGTATTTACCACAAAGAAGGAAAGCACACAGGTGTAAGGCTACTTAACCAAAACAGCACATTCAAGCCAGGGACATTTGCAACAGTACAGGTATCCAGAATTCTGTTCGTTAGTTATCCTTTTTGGCCTGCCTGCTGTGAGCAGTGCAGAAAATTGTTTGAACATATTTATTTATTTATTAATTTATTTATTTTATTTTTATTTTTATTTATTTATGGGGAGATGAAGTTTGGTCTTTTTAAGTATTTTAATGGAAGAAGTAAAGATGGAATGGAACAACTCTGCATTTACATGGACAAGCTTATATCACTAATATTCCTGGCTCACCACCTCAAGACTACAGTTATCCTTGCTTGCGAGAGCAGCAGACAGTATTAGAAGAAAGTTGTGGCAACCATGAGCAGTAGTGTGAAGACTACTGTTACAATTTGTTGTTACAAGAGTCCACTCTTGGGAGATTTGATGTTAAGGGGTAGATCCTTATCCATCTGTGCTATTTTTACAGCAGTTTACAAAACCACTATTTTCAGGAGTTATGGTAAAATATTTGTTTTATTTTATTCTGTTTCAGTGCTTAGATGTTGTAGAAAAAATTGTTTCTGTACTGAGTAATTCCATTTTTTCTTTTACAGTGACAACCCTCCATCAGCGTTTGTTGCAGCCAGATTTTCAGCCACTTAGTGCTTCTCAGCTCCATCCACGCCACAAGCACCTACTGATCAAACGTTCTCTTCGCTGCAGGGTGAGCATCATATGTATTTGGTTTCTGAAGAAAAAGACTGATGAACTTGGTGGTTGTTAATAGGTGGCACAAAATGGGAGTATTTAACTACTTTTGTGTACATTTGACATGTAAGTTACAATAAGGAGACAAGAAATGTCTTGTGTTTTTTTGATTTACAGTGGCAGAATTAAAACATGATCATAGGCAGTCAAGTTACAGTAATTATCTGAAAAAATATGACAGTTGTAATGCTCATAGCTTTAGCTCAGTCTTATTTATGCCACACTGTTTTTTGGACACTTTAAGAGGTACTGTAATTTAGTACATTTTATGTGTTGTGATCTTGTACAAAAGAACACTTTATGTAATAGGTTGGTCAAAAGTGACACAAAAATGTTAGCCTACCAGGCAACCCTTGTCATATTTCCAAGGAACCAAAATGAAATTTACACATAACATGTTTAGATTGGTTCCTGTTTATGTGGTGATTTCTGTGAACATTTGCTGTTGGCTGGAGAGTGTTAATGTCATAATATTGGTTCAAGTTTCCAGTGGTTATGTAAAATGTTAAAACCGTGCTCAGCTTCAAGGCATTCTGTAAGCTAATGTCATGTATTAAATAAAGTCCACTTTGTTTGCAACTGTTTAATACAAGTATAGAGTGATTACTTCGCTAATATAACAGCTTCCAGTTTTGTGTGTGTGTGTGTGTGTGTGTGTGTGTGTGTGTGTGTGTGTGTGTGTGTGTGTGTGTGTGTGTGTGTGTGTGTGTGTGTGTGAACCTTCTGCAAAACTAAAGTTAAGCCTGGGAAGTTGACAAAAAAGTCAGGCATTTTTATTCAATTGTCATTGGAACCACAGAATGAAGGCTTACATCACAGTAAGTGCATCCTTCTCCCCAGGGCCCTGTTACTGAATATCTTGTAACAAGCAAATTACTTATGTTGATCACTACTGTACAGGAACTTAAAAGAGGCAGTTGCCTGTCTTTACCTGTCTACCACTCAGCAGCTTTGAGACCTTCAGCACTTCTTCAGCAAACAGACACCCCAGTTCCTGAATTAAGCATTTCTGTGGTCAGTGTTGATCAGTGCTTAACAGAAACAGAAGTGCAGATTGACTTTAACACAGTGCGTGCTTGCTTTGCATTTGGATGACCAAGAAAAGAAAGTTAAGTTTCAGCAATTTCTGCATCTTAGGAGTTCCACAGGGTGTGGAATCAAGGAAGATGCATGAATTTTATAAGCCTGGCTGCCTGTGATGTTGAATGATTCTAAAAGACTTACAAAATTGAGAAGGCACAGAGCTTTACACTTACACTTAATGGACATAGATACTAAGCTGAGATCACTGATTGTACACTACCAAAGGTACAAGAACAAGAAAAAGATTTTAAAGACAACACAGGCAACCATTTCTGCCAAAGGTACATGGACAAGAAAAAGATTTTAAAGAGAACACGGGCAACCACTTTTCCATTTCTATGCAAGACTGACAGCTAAAGATTTGTCTTTTTTGTCCCATCTTAAGCAAGAAAATTGGTATGTTGGCCTCTCTTGTCATATTAAAAAGAAGGTGAGTAGTCATAGCTTCAGTATATTTTGATATGGCTCCCTGTTGGAAGTGAGTAGTCATAACTTCACTATGTTTTGAAATGGCTCCTTGTAATTCCGAAACCCATAATTCTGAGTCCAGCAATTACTGGGAAAAAAAGCTGCAGGAGAACAGAAAATGTTTCAGTCACTGCTTTCTTTTAAAGTTTTTTTTTTCCCTAGGAGGGTACCTCCATTGTGGGGAAGTGCACCCCCTACATACCCTCCTTATACTATTTCAAAGATGACCATACCTGGAAGAAAAGAGGATACTCTAAGACACAGTCATCTTTTACTTAGTATATATACAGAAATTCCTGTTTTCACACATTTGCATTATAGTATCACTTTTCCCGAACCCTTGCATACAAGGCTTGGAGTTTAAAACTGTTTCTTTTCCAAATTGATGGTTGAGCCTGAGGAGTATAGTACTTGTGTTTGAGGACTTGGAACTTCGGCAGCAGAACTGATTTAGAAAAATCATTTTCCCTGTCAGAAGCTGAGGAGAGTAGCAAGTATTGCAGTACAGGGAATTCACGTGGATTCGTGAAGAGAGTGTCAGAGGAGCTCCTTAAACAACCGATGTTAGTGGAGTTGCGTACATTCACCTAATTTTAGCTGACAGTGCACTTCTTGCCTTTGTTAGCTCCTCTTTTTGTTGGAGAGACCACCTTTGCCTGATGTATCCTGTTGAATCTAGCTTGCTCTTCTTTTTTTTTTCCAGACTTTGAGACTTTTCATATATTTGTTATTGACAAGTAAAGTAAAGGGCAGAATACATGGAAATATGGTGTTTTTGAAATGTAAGAAGGGGAACAAATGGCAATAAATTTCTGATGGTCTATCTCTGACCTGTTGATTTTAATTGGTTGTAATCCACTCCCTTCCCTCTAGAAAGGAAAGCTGTTAGGGATAATCAGTGGTATAAGTTTGTGCCCTCACTTGTGCTGCCTCATGAATTGTTCATAAAAGGTTTCACTTGGTGGACAAGCACAACCATTTGCTTAAATGCTTTAGACATTAAAATGATTGTCATAGTAAAAGTGTACTCTTTTGATGTGTCCTCTCTGATTCTTTTCATGCTTCTGTGGCTGGGATCTTGCCTTAGATGTTTTTGGCAAAACTTAAGGTTTCCCCTCCTTTCCTAGCCTTTTTGTTATCTTCTGTCCATATTCCACTTACCTGTTTCACTCTTCACCTTTCTGTGTAAAACATGGTGTGAAACTGCAATAGTATCTGAATTTTTAAATGTTGTGTAATGGACAGCTGATTGAGAAATAGTGCACTCTTTGGTGTTTTTTTTCATTTCCTGACTGAGCTTTTTTCTCATTCAGTGTCTAAGAGGATCAATCAAGTTACCCATTGCAGTAATCCTCTTATATAATTTTACTTCAGACTTATCTGGACCTATAATGTTAGACTACTAACAATATGTTATATTTCTGTGGATTTAATCTGTTTGGGAGAAATATTTTGGTTTGTTTGAGGTACATTTGCAGTTCTATGTTTGGTAGCTCAGAGGTTAAAGTAAGAGGAATTAACTATACTGGAGTGCCCTTTGCTACCAGGTGGTTGGATGCAGTATCTGGGAAATTGGCTGTCACTGTGGCCTGGTAGTGGAAGCATTTGATTATTGTTAAAAAAAAAAAAAAAAAAAAAAAAAGCCATTTTGCATGGGAAGAATGCACATACATGTCTTCTGATATGACAAATGGGGCTGAAATTGTCACTTAGATCAGTAGTTTGAATAACCTAATGAAGCATTCAGCACCATAGACATCCAGCTGTGGACCTTGTCTGTCTTCAAGAGAAAAACTGTAGAAATTTAAAATCTGAGTTGTAGGGTATGCAAGTGTTCCTGTTCTTTTTTTTTTATGCCAATAACAAAAGATAGGATGGCAGTATTGGTCAGGGAATGTGTTATTGGCTGTAGATGTGCTAAAGCATTGAGAGGGCAGGAGAGGCAGTTATAGAGCCTTCAGTGAGAGCGCAAAGATAGCTAGGTTACCCACTTCATCTTCCACCTCCACCCAGGGCGGTTGACTGGCAAATTACTGGCACAAATAGCTGATAAGGTGTTAAGGGAACTAGTCCTTACCAGTGAGTTTATTTGTCATTTGGCTATTGCAAGTTATTCTGTAATACGTTCTAGGGAAGCAGAATGCACCTGCAATGTACACTTCACAAAATGACTGCAGTTGCTCTTTATTTTTGTTGTCAGAAGTATTGTAATCATTTATATCCTGCTGATCCTTCTTCTGTGAGTCCAGCATTATTCCTCCTCCTTTGAATGTGGTGGAGGAGGATGTTTTTGTTTTTTCTTCTGAACTTGCTTCCTCCTTCCCTCCTGCTCCTGGTATAAGCCTGATAGGTATTATAGTGTGCCAAGCTCATAAGTATTTGTTTTAAGAGTCCCAGGCGGACCCAAATTGTCAGTTGCTAAAAATCAAAAAAAATATCCTTTTTATCTTTGAAATCTAAGGTGGATGCTTTGGCCCGGAAGGTATAGAGTGTAGAGTTGCTGGATTAGTTCATGTGTGTGAAACAAGTGGGTAAGCATTCTTTTGCAATGTGGTTTTGATGCTGCAGGCCCTGGTTGAGGGAGGGATCAGAAATTTAGCTGAGCATGTTACCACTTTTGATTGCTCCCTTTCCTTACTGATGTGTGTGTTGTTTGGACCGCCTGTGGAAGCAGTTTTAAAGAAAATGGAGGACATATCCTGCTTATGGTTCCGTTTAGGCCCTCAGACAGACTGCCTTCTCAGACAGGATCAGAGGGAGGGGGGGGGCAGGTAGGTCCTAAGCAGAACCAATGACCTGCCTTTTTTCGCTCACAGTGGACTCTCTGGCAGCTCCCTTGGGAAGAAGATTGTCTCTTTTCAAAGAAAGAAAAGATTTAATCACTCAAGACAGATGGATGGGTGGATATCATCATTCATCAGACAGATTTTTTTTCCACAACAATGCCCCTTTCAAAGGCATGCCAGATCCTCCTCTCCCACAAAAAAGGAAGCTCAGCAAAAAGTTTCTCAGTTACTCCAGATAGGGGCTATTCAGCCAGTCCCTGTGTCAGAAAGGGGTTTATCTATCCTCAACACTTATCTGGACATTCCAATGTTGAGATGTTGGACGTTAACTGTTAACTGTTACTGCTGGGCAAGGATCACTGGATGGTAACTTTGGATCTCAAAGCTTACCTTTCATGTGCCACATAAGGCTAAGTTGCAGAAGTAAGTATCTGTTTGAACTGGGAGATTTTCATTATCAGTTCTCTGCATTAGCGAAATAGTCTCTCACCCTCCCTCTCAAGACATGTGCTCTCTGTGTGTGAGACTGATACAGCCCAGATGGATGGCCTTTAACCAAAACAAACAAGAGAGTCTGTCACTTTACTTCCATCCAACTATCTCATCTCAGTCCGTGCTGACTGCAAGGACAGTCCTTCAAGCATTAGGGTTCATGGCATCTATCTTTCTCTGCTTTCCTTCCCCCAAAAAACTGCATGAGAGGAAGCTGCAATGGTATCAAAAATGTATGGACTCAGCACTGCCAAGATTTGGACACTGTCATTCATCTAAATGGAAAGTGGATACAAGACAAAGTGAAGCCAGACTACACAGCATACATATCAACATGAAGGAGATGTTAGCAGTCCAGTTTGCATTGATGGCTGGCAAGAGTTACTTCTTTTCCAGGGGGCAGGTGTTGATTTGAGACAACAACAACTGTCATGTGGTACATCAAGCAACTCTTCAGACTCTTCAAGGTTGCCAGGGCACACAACACTCTAGCAGATGTATTAAGCAGACAAATCATGATCTGGATCCCCAGTGGAAACTGGATCTTCATGTATTTCAGAAATTGTGTGGCCTTTCTGATTCCTCCTCATCTATCTCTGTCATCTCAGTCATCATGGTCAATGTCAAGCAAGCATCTCTTCATCATCTCACTTGGCATATTCTGTGTTTCTGCATGGTAGGTCTCAGCTTCCTCAACAAGTTTTAAATTTAAATTTATGGAAGCTAGAGAAGGCCTACTAGGAGAGAGAATGCGAGAAAAATGGAAGAGATTTTTTTTGAGATTTCAGAGCCTAATTTGAGGTGTGGCTCTCAATATCTTACTGAATTACTGGACAAAGGTTTGTCTTTTCTCTTCCATAAAGATTCATGCTGCAGCAATTTCAGCTCACTATGATGGTGGTTTTGTGGCTTTAAACCAAACTATTCATTTTGCTACTATTTTTGCAGATCCCTCAAAATAAAGGGGAAAAGATTTTTGCACATTTTAGTACACACAGAAAAATGCGTTTATATGAGCAGGACTAAAAAGATTTTAGGCAGTCTCAGCAGTTACTTGTTTCTTTTGCTTTAAGTAAAACAAACTATTTAGGTGTGGATTGGCTTTTTGCATGCATTTGTTATTCCCATCATGCAAAGGGTTCCAGCTGGGATTGGGGGCCTCATTCCACTAGGGGATATGGAGGCAGCTACTTGGAGAGTTGTGCATACTTTCTTCTCTAGGCATTATCACTATATATATACTTCTAGACTAGAGCTGGTTTTGCCTCAGCTGTTTTACAAGGCATGTTGTCAGCTCCTGCTACTTTATAATTTGCCAGCCTCCCTTACCTCTGCTTTTTTGTAAGCCTTTCATTGTAATGGGGTCTGTGATATGGTTTGTCAAGGGCATAGCCATGGTGGATATTAGAGGCTGGTATGGTTTGATACTTTTGCTTTTCTGTGCCACATGGCTCCTTGTCAAGAACAGATGGCATGTGTGTGTTAGAGTGTATTGAAAACCTTGCAGACTTAAAACTGTTCTTTCCCCTTATTAGGCCATGCTGAGCTTTCTTCTATTTTCTTACCATAAGTTTAAGTATATTTACAATGTGTCAAAGGTACATTTATTATACACAAAACTGCTTGAGTTATTGCACTGCATACAGAGACATTTCAAGAAACTTTTGCCATCCAGCCTGGTTCAGTGGCCCAGGGGGATAGAACCCTGATTTTGCAACCCAGATTAATAGGATTCAGTTAGCAGCCCCAGTACTGGAGGAGCCAGGCAGGAAGGGGGAGGAATGAAGTCCACTGTCCTCTTCAAGGAGTTATAGGCGATTGCTTTCACTTGAGGGTATGCTGAGTAGTGAGATTTTCTTGGCGGAGATCATTGAAACCACTACTTGTACTTGAGGGAAGAGGCATGGCTATTTGGAGGGCATGTCCCTTGCTGAAGTGACTGGAGAAGAGGCTGATGACGAAGAAGCAGCAGGGGCAAAGAGAGCGAAATTTTTTTAGGCCATCCATGTTAAGGATAGAGAGGAACTTAAAAGAACACTTGCATTGTAGCATATTATCTTGGAAGCAGAGCTCATGGTGTAGTTGGAATGATGACTTTTTTGTGCTGTTATCCCATCTTCTTTTGCTGGCCCAATCTAAGGAGCAGAATGTGAACAAACTGTGGAAAGTTTTGTAGAGTGCAGTAGCTTCTAGAATATTATACAAGCTGCATCTTTGGAACACCTGAAACAGAATTTATTCTGATTGCCTTCAAAGTTTAAAAATGTTACTTAGAAAAGTAAGCATGACGTCAAGGATACAGTGCATTGTCTTTGTGAAGTCCCCAGTGTTTGGTAGACAGAACACCTCACAAAGGGAATCCTGTAAACTTTTGCATAGCATGTAAAGACTATTTTTAATAGGTGGGATGGACCTGAGGAAGTTAGCTGCCTCCAATGCAAAAAGGTTTACTGTCCCTATGTTGTCTGAGACACAGAAGAAGAAGACATTGAGACATTTCATTTCAGTTGGCCAAGTCTTGAGGGCATTTGTTTAATTAAAGATAGGAACATTACCTGTGCTGGATGTCCTTTGCCGTACAGTTTATAACTGCTTGTAAGTTGGGTCAGGAAGTAGACCACTATTGCCATGATGCTCAAGTTTGGAAAAGATCCTTATATGTAGCAACTACAGATTCAGCTGTCTGACAAGTCTTGAGTGTTGAGTACAATATTTATATGCGGGCCCTACCTCTCCTGGATGCCTGTGACCAGGCAGTTGTTTACAGGGTAGCCAGGGCAGACATGATATTCAAAAGTGTTCTTCCTCCTACAGCAGTTCCATGATTCCCTTAGTGGCCTGTACTTGTGATCTGGAGAAGGAATTTGATAAATTGAGTTGCCCCTAACTTTTCACCTTCAGCATATTGATTTTCCTGAGGAGTTTAAAGATCTGTTGAAGAACCTATGTGCTCCTTCATGCCCTATAAATGAGCCCTTTACCTCTTATCCAGTTCTACTTTGTAGTGGCACAAGACAAGGGTTTCTTCATTTGGCACTGGAGTCCTAGGCTCTTGAGATAGGTGACAGTAGATAAGGATCTGCCCTCAGCAGTGGGAAAGGGTCTTTTCCATAGTCCAATATGGAGATGATATATTGTCAACCTTTTTTGAATCATTGCAAACTGTACGTTATGTTATGCAGGGTAGTTCAGTATTTTTAATTTTTTTTTTTTCAGAGCTTTGTATTGGTGTTAGTAGATCTACAGTGCTCATGGTGGCCTCTTCACCCCTCCTCTGAATTACTAACTAGCTCACATTTTTGATTGTTCTAGGGCAGTGCTTCATATGGTTTTATGGGTTTCAACCTGCTTTTAAGACAGTTGAATCTGAGGTAATTGACTGCATTCATCTCAGTAGAAATTGAGATTGCTCCCTTCAGACCAAAACTTAATTTTTAATTAAAAATTAAGTTTTGCTCCCTTCAGACCAAAACTTAATTTTTAATGAAAACATTGTTTAATAATGATTATGACATATCTCATGCAGACTACTGTGGTATTTCAAAGTGCTACCCATGTAAGTGGTTGGTCTACATGGTTACTAAAATTGTTCTGCACATCTTTTGCAAACTAGGCTTTCTACGGATTGGGTGTTGAGAAGTAGAAGAGAGGAGGATTATAATTCTCCTGCTTAAAATGTACCTCATGGCTACCCATTTAGGAATATTTTTATTGCAGCTTGACCTTACATATATTACAGGATGAAAAATGTCAGATTTATGTGGTCTGGGGACAGACAGGAAGTTCGGAGAAAAGCCCTTGACTATGGGAAGGAGAGGGTAGTCTGTTTTCTTATTGCTTTTCTTGGTTGGCCTCTGCAAAAGTGATGCATGTTAGAATCCTGTCTCATTCTATTGGGGTGGTTAAAAAATTCTGGGTCATCCTGCTTTTGCCTGTTGGGAGGGATTTAATTCAATTCTTTAAGATGTTTTTCCTGTATCACAGAACCCTTGGGTAAGTGGGGCATTGTAGCAGTTGGCTAGAAGTAGCTGGTGAAAAACAGAGAACTGATTGTTACTCATTAGGTGCTCAAGACAAAATTATTTCCAGCAAGTTTTTAATGTAAAATTTGTATGAACAAGAATATGCCGACCATTGGGTCAAAAATTTACTTTTTCTCCCCAGTAATTAGTCTTTGTCTGGGCATACTGGAAGAGGGTCCCACGGTCAGTCCGTACTTCTGCTGTGTATAGGTATCTTAGAGATGCTTTAATATCATTTCCACCATCCTTTTAAGGGTCATGTAAGAGGAGCTGTTAGAAGTCTCTTTGTTGAACTCCAGTTGGTACTGATTGGTAGTGTCTGTTATGCAGCCTGTGCCACTATACATATTCTGGCTGTTAGGATGCTTGTCTGATATTAACTTATTTCCTTTTGCAACACTAAGGCACCAGATGAATGCTGGAGGTGCATGTAATTAATTGCTGATACATGATAATGTATTTTCTTGGACTATCTCTTACTGGGTCCTTTGCGAGAAGAAGGTGGCAGGGCATGATGTGGGGTCCAACCGTGATGATAGTTAGCAGTGTAATTGTACTGGAGGGGGGAGGTACCAGTGCCTGATGAATTATCTTGCAGCTCCTTTGGTGGTTATGTGTATGGTCCAGGAAATGGATAACAAGGATGTTGAAGTAAATAGAGCCTGCTGATCATAACCAATGGATGGATCTGACAGGAAAGTACCTCTTTAGTAAGAAGTAGCATAGGCATCGTCTCTCCTAGAACTCCCAACTCGGCAGATTACGGGCAGAATAGTACTGTATTACTGTTGTACCTGGTATTTAACACTATTAGATATTTAATCTGAAGTCTACAAGTGGGTAGTCAGACCAGCTATGTTATGTATGATTTGGAGACAGTGGCATTGACAAAAAGGCAGGATTCAGAGCTGGATGTGGAGTTAAAGATGTTAAGATTTGCACAGGGTGTGACGAGGGTAGACAGGATTAGGAATAAGTATAGTAGAGGGTCAGCCTAGGTTGGACGATTGGGAGACAAAGCCAGAGAGGCGAGATTGCGTTGGTTTGGACATGTTCTGAGGAGGGATGCTGGGTATATTAGGAAAAGGATGCTAAGGATGAAGCTGTCAGGTAAGAGGAAAGGAGGAAGGCCTAAGATAATGTGTATGGATATGGTGAGAGGGGGCATGCAGGTGGTTGGTGTGACTGACCAATATGCAGAGGACAGGAAGAAATGGAAACAAATGATCTGCTGTGGGGACCCCAAATGGGAACAGCTGAAAGAAGAAGATATTTAATCTGAAGTGAAGTTTGTAACATTGTGCCATTGTGAAATGGATGGTCTTTCTTGTACTCTGATATTGTCCTCGATGGATATGGATGTGTAGTATTATTGTGCCATTCTTCGCTGTGGTGTGGTTTAGAATGTTAAATGTCATGTGTATAGATGTTCGTGTTTCACTGTTGCAGTCATTACATTCGGGTAATCTGCTGGCAGGTTGCCTTCAATCGGCCTGATTAACAAAGTCTTGGGTCCTGCGTCGGTTGCTGTCCCTTCTTCCATGACGTCAGGTTGTCAGGGGTATAAAACATGCAGCCGACGCCATTACATCCGTCTTTCTTGCCGCGTATTGCCCAAAGCAGAAGCAGTTTGCAAGTGCCGGTCGGCCAACTCCTGAAATTTTCGTTTTCAAGTTTCAGAACCGAAGTCTTCAACTAAAAGCTACGTACCCCATTGGGGAAACGTTTTCTTGCTCCTTACTGATGTCAATAAAAGTTAATAATTGCATTACTTTTGGGAAGCAAATACCTCATAAGGATTTCCATTTGTACTGTATTCCTTGCCTAAGCCCTGACCACGACGTACCTTGCTGTCAATTTTGTGCTTTATTTAATCAGCGCACTATCCGTCGTCGGCACATTTTTGCTTCTAAATATTTCGGTTCTCGGTTTAATTATCCAGAAATGTCGTCGGTTAGCCATCCAACTATGGGAATACCGAAAAAAACACAAAGAAAAAGACAGAGACAGGCCTTTGAGGTCCAGAACTGCAGACGACACTTTTCCTAAGCCAGTCGCCAGTTCGCCGGTACTCCGTGAGGTGCTTTCGCAGCCCGATACCTGCTACTTCTGATTCGCAGGCCAATAATGAGACAAATTCAGAGTCCAGTATGCCGCGAGATATTTCACCTATGGAATCCGCGGATGTCTCTACCTTGGATGGGTTCAGAGCCGATGTGCAGGCACCGGCTTCTGATTGTGTATTCAGGCCTACAGATTTATATATTAAACCAACACCACCTTCAATTTTAAGGCCAAAGTCTTGATCTATGTCTAAAAAACCGATGCCCAGGCCACATGTTCAGGTCCCTTTGCCTAAAAAACAAATGATCAAAATGGCGGAAGATTTAATTACTCTAATCAGGGGTAGTCAACCTCCCCTTCTAAGAGGCCTAGGGTTGAACTTGACTATGAATCTTCTGAACAGGACTCTGTTTCTTCTGACTCTTCTAATGAACAGGATTTGTCCATACCTACTTATAAGGACTCTGATGCAGAGGATTCCATTCCTTCTGCTTCTCCCCCTGAGGATTTTTCTTTTGCGGAAACTTTACGTACCTTAAGGGAGCATTTCCACTTGGAAAGTCAAGATTTCTCTGAATCCAAAAAGAGGCTTAGGAATTTCCTTCTTCTTTCTCAGCATAGGCCTTTGGTTATACCTCCTGTACTACACATTGTTGATGTGTTTTCAGAATCCACTATGGCCCCTGATTTCCTGCCTCCGGCTCCTTGTAAGCCAGACAGATATTATAGGGTTCCTGACTCCCATAAATTCCTTTTCAAAAATCCTGTTGCGGACTCTGAAACCATTTCACAGGAGCCCAAGGGCATTAAGGCTTCTACTGCTAAAAATCCTATCCCTTCTGATAGAGACTCCAGGGCGCTAGATAGATGGGATAAAAAGGTTTATACTTCTGCAACCTTGGCAATCAGGGCTTTAAACTGTCAATTCCACATGCTAAAATATCAACAGCATATCATGGGACCGCTTAAACAGAAAATTATGTTGATTTTTGACTGTGTGGAAAATAAGGATTTACAGGATTTATTGCATTCAGCTGAACAAGTTGGAAATCATACTTTGCAATGTGGTTTTGATTCTTTGGAGGCCTCTTGCAGGGCTGCTGTTACTGGGTCTGTGCTTAGAAGGCATGCTTGGCTTAAGGAGCAATCTCTGCCTGTTCATGTTAAAGCAAAATTGTTGGATGCTCCTTTGCAGCAGGGCCGCCTGTTTGGCAATAAGGCTGAAGAAGTTTTAAAGATGGAAGATGAAGCTAAATCTATGCAAACTGTGAAAGATTTCTTACAAGCACAACCTCCAAGATTTAGTAGGCTCTGACCTACTAAGAACTGGTCCTTTCCATTTCCTTCCAGAGCCACTCAAGCCAAACTCAGACATTCCAAAAGCACCAAGTTTCAGTCCCAAGGGACTTTCAGAACTAAGCAATGGGGTGCCTCCGCTTCCAAATCCGGAAACAACAAGACACCTTCCTATGGTAAACAGTCTCAATGACTTTCCTTTAAAATTACCAAGCACTTACCTATTAGCCGCCCCTTTGGGGGAAAACTGGCTCTTCCTGCAAAAAACTGGCAACTTATAACCCAGGACAAAAGGGTTTTAAATATAGTATCCCAGGGATACAGATTTCATTTCCACATGTTGCCAGCTCCAAACGGATGGCCAGACCTACCCCCAAATCAGTGGGCAGAGGCTCAGAAACAAGTACTTTCCCTCCTAAACATGGGGGCAATTCAGCTAGTACCAGAAGAGGAAAAGGGACAAGGTTTCTATTCCAGACTTTTCCTGGTAACCAGAAAAGACAAATCATGGCATCCAATTCTGGACCCGTCTACTCTAAACACCTTTCTGGACATTCCAAAATTCAAGATGCTGACTCTTCACCAGTTACTTCCTATGCTAGGCAAAGATGCCTGGTTGGCAACTCTAGATTTAAAAGAGGCTTACCTGCATATCTCAATCAGGGAATCTTGCAGAAGATACCTCCGCTTCAAAGCAGGCTACTTGCATTATCAGTTCTCTGCACTGCCATTTGGCTTATCTACTGCGCCCAGGGTATTTACAAAGTGCCTGGCTCCAGTAATTGCATTTTGCAGGCAAAGAAATATTCAGATATATCCATACCTGGATGATTGTCTAATTCAGGCAGAAAATAAGTCCATTCTTCTAAAACATCTGGCATTTGTAAAAAGGGTTCTAACTTGTCTAGGGTACACCATAAACGAAACAAAATCACAACTAGTACCCTCTCAAAAAATTACATTCCTGGGTGCAAGCTTGAATACAACTGCCCAGATGGCTTTCCTTATGCCAGAAAAGCAAATTCACTTGGTGACTTCAATCAGATGCCCACAAAACCCCTGCTATCTGCACGACAAATACTGCAAGCCTTGGGGTTTATGGCTTCCTGCATTCTTCTAATTCCAAATGCAAGACTCCATATGAGGAAACGTCAGTGGTACTTAAAAAGTTTATGGAGTCAACATTGTCACAGCCTGGAAACAGTGATTCCTATCATACCTTGTCTGCAACTAGAGTTCCTGTGGTGGGCAGAGGCCTGCCACCAAAACAAGGGACTGCCATTCACACCACCCCTGCCACCCAAACCCTAACTACAGACGCATCAGACTAAGCATGGGGGGGCTCATCTGGCAGGGAAGTGCATTCAGGGCAAATGGAGCCCAAATCAAATGCACCTTCATATCAATCAAAAAGAAATGCTAGCTGTACAGAATGCACCAACAGCCTTCAAGGACTACCTTCATCCAGGACAACTAATGGTAAAGATGGACAACACCACAGTTATGTGGTACATAAACAAGCAGGGGGGTACACATTCCTACCCCCTCTGCAGACTAGCTATGGCATTGTGGAACATGGCCTATCAGGTACAACTACAAGCTCAATTCCTGCCAGGAAAGCTGAATATTTTGGCAGATGAACTAAGCAGAAATCTCATGGACCCACAAGAATGGAAACCACGGATTTTCAACATGTTGACACGCAAATGGGAGAGCCCAGACATAGATCCTTTTGCCTCACCCCAGAACTACCAGTTGGACAAATTTTGCACAAGAACTCCTCACAAAAAAGCCTGGAAAGTGGATGCTCTGTCTTTCAGCTGGGAAAACCTATCAGTCTATGCCTTTCCCCCCTATGCCTCTGCTCTCCAAAGTTCTACTAAAAGTCAAACAGGGCAAACCAAAAATGATTTTGTTTGCCCCACACTGGCCTCGCCAACACTGATACCCACTCCTACGCAGTCTGTCACAAATTTCTCAGTGGCACCTGCCTCAGGCACCTTCCTTACTGTCTCAGCCAAACAACCAAATTCTGCACCCTCAGCTCCAAGCATTGAATCTTGCAGCATGGCTAATCACTTAAATACCCCCTTAGCATCCCTCAGCAAACCTGTGATGGATGTCATTTTGGAGGCAAGAAGACCTAGTATTAGAAAATCTTATGCTGACAAATGGAAAAGATTCTGTGCCTGGAATCGATCTCAAGGGATGAGCACAGCAGTGCCCAATTTACCTCAAATTTTGCAATACTTAACTGAGATGCTTCACAAGGGCCTGTGTTTTTCTTCGATAAAAATCCATGCCTCAGCCATTTCAGCTCATTACAACACAGATCCTCCTCTCTTCTCTCATCCTCTGCTAAAGCAGTATCTCAAAGGGGCCAAAAACTTGAGGCCACCCAGGAGAGCTCCAACCCCTGCCTGGGACCTTAACTTTGTATTGGAGAAACTCACTCTACCTCCTTTCGAGCCAGCTGCTACTGCAGACTTAAAATTTCTTTTCTGGAAAACAGCCTTCCTTTTAGCAATCACTTCGGCTAGAAGGATTTCTGAATTACAGGCCCTTATGGCAGTTTCATCATCTTTCATGCGGACAGGGTGTCACTCAGGACCAATCCATCCATCATGCCCAAGGTGGTATCCAGTGTGGCTCTTAATCAGTCCATTCATTTGCCAACTTTCTTTCCCAATCCACAGAACAAGGGGGAGCAGATTCTGCATTCATTGGATGTACACAGACAACTTAAATTTTACTTGGACAGGACTAAATCTCAAAGAAAATCTGAACAACTGCTGGTAGCATTTGCTGCAGGGGCAGAAGGAAAGGCTATTTCAAAGCAAACCATTTCCAAATGGATAAGCCATCGTATTCATTTCTGCTATAAGCACCATGGAAAACCTATCCCCCAGGGGATCAGATCCCATTCCACCAGGGCTGCATCTACTTCTGCAGCCTTTCTCAGAGGTGTTCCTACCAGGGATATTCTAGAAGCTGCTACCTGGAATTCAGTTCATACACCAAGCACTATCATTTACCAATTTTCTCTAAATCCAGAGCTGGCTTTGCCACTGCTGTTTTGCAGGGCCTTATAGCCAGTCCTAATGCTGTATAAATCCATCCTCCCAACCATAGCTTTGGGAATCAACCCAAATGTAATGACTGCAACAGTGAAACATGAAGAACATAGTACAGTTGTGTGCACTTACCATAAATGTAGATGTTCGAGTGCATTCACTGTTGCAGTCCTGGTTACCCTCCCTCTAGCCCCCTGTTTTTTCTCTTACTATGCCTCTCCTTCATTTTATTACACTTAAAAGCTTTTTTGATGTGTTTGCTTTTGTTTGGAGGTATATTTTTGTGTTTTAAATTATTTATGTATATTTTGCTCCCCTTTTGGGGGGCACCTGACATCTGGGGCAAGAAAAACTGATGTAATTGCGTCGGCTGCATGTTTTATACCCCTGATGACCTGACATCATGGAAGAAGGGACAGCAACCAACGCAGGACCCCACACTTTAATCAGGCCGACTGAGGGCAACCTACCAGCAGATTACCCGAATGTAATGACTGCAACAGTGAATACACTCGAGCATCTACATTTATGGTAAGTGTACACAACTGTACTTTTGCAATTGTGCCTTCTCTTCTTTCTCTTTCTATTTTGTGAGGATTGTTTGATACATGCTATAATTTTGTTCCTTATTAGTAGAGGTAATTTTCTGTTTTTACCCATACATTTTAGCAGTGCAAGTCAGGATGCCATAATAAATAACACTATTGGCATGTTAGATTAAAATCAGATTCTAGATGTTAAAGCATCATTTTTTGCGTCTGTCAAGTATGATGTCTGTCTTCTTATTTCAGAAATGTGAACATAATCTGAGCAAACCAGAATTTAACCCAACCTCTATCAAGTTCAAGATTCAGCTAGTGGCTGTGTGAGTATCCACTTCCTGTATATACTCGTGAGGCAGTTGCTTAAATGTTTAAATGTTTGTAGCTGTTTCTTTGTAACATCACTTTACATCTTGGTTTTGCATGGTCTTGTCATTTTGTTGCATTTTGCCATCAGTTTCCACCATTCAGGATTGTTCTTATTTCACCTTACTTTGAGAAGGAATTTTGTAGTAGTAGTAGTTGTAGTTGCATAAAGGATTATTTTATTTATTTCTTTGCTTTTTATTTGTTACTTGATTGGTGTATATAGCAGGGCAGAGCCCATTTACAGTTTTGCAGTGAAGACCTGAAAAAAAAAAAAAAAAGACTCCAAGTGGATGAATGTTACCACAGTAAAATATTGAATAAAAGATTACAGTTCAAATATACAGAAAGTAGTACTACATAAGCACATTCCATTAAAACAGTAATTATAGAGCAAACTTTATTCACTGAAGTATTGCATAGTAGCTTTCATTTATGGAAATTCACTGTATCATAAAATGTAATAATGATCCATATTTCAGTAAAGGGTGATTAGAAAAACAAAACTGAACTGCCTGCAACAAAGAATTGTTTTATGCTAGCAACGAGGTGTAGATGGATAAAGCCAGCAATATGGCCTAGGTGAATAGGGTTCAGTTAGCAACCCAGGCATCTGAGATGCTGGCAGGAGAGGATAGGTGTACCCATCCTGAGGGGTGTGGAGTAGGGTGGTTTGCACACTTGGGGCACACTGGAGTTCTTTGAGCTCCCTGGTGGAGACCAGAAAAACAACTGCAAGGCACTTCCCAAGTGGTGGGTGAGCCCTGCTGGAGACAAAAAGACAACTGCAAGGTACTTCTAAGTGGTGGGTCGATGTCCTGCTGACATCATTCCATTGCAGAAATGAGTTGTAGGTCAGCTCTAACACTCATTGCACATCCCGCCCATGGGTTTGTAGTGGGCCTGCAGTGGCCCAGGAAAACAAATAGAAAAAAAAACAGTCTCTGCAGCATGTTGTCCCATGGTCCTCTAGCCTCAGCAGCCTCTAACATGGGTCGTGTATATCCTAAAAAAGGTTAAGTCAAGTCAGGTAGACCTGGTGGACAAAGAGAGAAACTGCGACAGCTGATAATCCGCTGTGTGAAGACAAAAAGTAGGTAGATTGCAAACAAAAATGCTTTTTATTCATGCAATTTATAAAAGTCCAAGTTGTTTTGAAGGTACTTTCAGGGTAGAAGGCCTTTTGCAATCATCTGGAAGGTTTTTATCCTTGATGGTTTGAGGGTCCTTAATGTTTTTTCCGTAGGGTTTTACTTGTATGATCATAAGCTTCCTTTACACTTCTGCCACCTTGGTACCTTCCATGATGTCCTGGAAAGCTAGTAGAACAGTACCTTAAGAGTGAAGAAAGCACAACAGTATGAGACCATAAGAAATTTGGCATCCATCTATAATTCCTATTAATGACACAGGTCATTTATGAAATGGCAGATTGAATGCTTGTATATGTCCCACAGGCTTTCCTATAAATTTTCACAGACCTATCCTTTATCAAAAAACAGATGTTCGCTTTCTTTATCTGAAAGTGTCTTACTTAACTTATCCTTAGGTCTAGATGCAGCTGTCGAAGATCAGTAGTTGCTACCTTGATCACCCCACTGTAGATATACCCTTCAGGGAAACCATCCATTTATGACGGAGGTCTATTTTGATAGGGCAGAAGAAATTTACTTCTCGTAACTTGATGTTATGAAGTAATGGAGATAAAACAACTGGGAATGGGATCTTTAGAAAAGGGTAGGAGCAAATTACTTAGAAGAAATGGGAATTGTGGGAACAGTGCATGCAGAATAATGTTTTGGAGGAGAAATGAGGTTTAAAAGAAGGCAGGACTTGAATGAGCTATATAATGTTTAACTATGACTGGATAGCTTATAAGTGATGTATAATGTTTGCAACAAAAATATGTCATTATGGTTTGTTTTCATTTATATAAATTGCCTATATCTCATAAGTGGCAAGTGAGAAAAAAAAAAAAAAGAACTTGAGGTTATGAAGTTCACTGTTGATATGTCATAGTGTTCAGCACTGTTACACTTGCATATGTTGTTTTTACAAAAAGAGGTTCATCTGCACCCCAACACACACCCCATTTATTTGTGTTTAATTTTTCTCTTCTTTTCCTCCTACCTGCTACTATCAGATCTCCTCCTCCTCCTGGATACCCATTTATTCCCCACTGGTGAGAGATCCCAAGATCCACTTAGGAGAATGCCAAGGGGTGACATCATACAAGTATACTTAAGGGTTGCTTATGCCTTCTCCGGCTTCCCTACTATGAGAGCGTTTTTCCTATAAATAGCCCATCTCTTCCCCTGGTGGTACTGTTACCACTTGTGTCACATTATTGACTTCTGTTCCTCTTCAGTGTGTACTTGATCCTTTCCCATGCAGTGACAGGGACTACCATCACCAGCCTTGGAAGGTTATGCCCATGTCCTTCCTACACCAGCTGATAGGCACTGGAACCATAGGGTGAGGGAAAGGGAGCACCCCCCCCCCGACTTTTACAGCTGCAAAGACGTCAAATTTAAAAAGTGCACCCAATTATATTATTCATTGCTGCCTGCCAGACTCAAACACACACAGGAAGGCTGCTCCAGCAATACCAACGCCTACTAGACTTAAACACACACAGGAAGGCTGCTCCGGCAACACCCACAGGTAAGCTTAAAGCAACGTTTACTTCAAACTCCGTCTGGTGTTTTAGTTTTATCAGTAGCTGGTGCTCCGTTTAGCTTTTGTAACAGGCTGGTGCTCCGTTTAGGTTTTGTAACAGGCCGGTACTCAATGAGTTGTGTGGGAGTACATGTGGGGGGTATCAGCCAGGATTCTAAAATGGTGAACCACGCACTGATCCAAATTATGCTTTCTTCATTACTTATGCCTCTAATCTAATACATTTAGCAGCCAGCATTGATATTTTGATAAAAGATTGTAGCTTCTAATGGTCATATTGCTTGCTTTGTTTTAACAGTAGGCTGGCTATACTGTACTGCTGTCTTAGCACCTGGTCTCACCAGTTAACAAAGATGCATTAAACTTTTTTTTTACTCTGTCTTCTAAAAAGACTGGTTTGGTCTTGCATCAGCAATTGACTTATTTCAGCTAAGCTTCCAAATGCCAACAACTATTACTTCTATGAAGATTGTGTCATCTAATAGTCTGTGAATCTAGTGCATTAGTTATGTGTCGTCAGTCTTTTTATGCTGCACTTTGCAATGTGGGTGCTCTAATGTCAGACTAGCTACCTTAAAGAAAAAAAATAAACTCTGTTCGTACCGTTATCTTTTTCTATTTTAACTCCATGTAATTTCAGATGGCATCTTAAAGTTGACAAACTATTCATATTAGTTTTCACAGTTTAATTAGCATTACATACGCTTTGCATAGGCACTGCTTAAGATATAATTTTGCTACTTCACCTTGCACTAAACCAGAGGCCTTGAGAAACATCATATGCTGATGTATTTTTTTTTTACTACTTCAAGAAAGGAAACTTCAAATAGATATGAACACTTGCAGAGTTATTGAAAAGATGAATTTCTGATATTGTGCATAAAGTATGAAGTCCAACATTGTTGTTCCATTGTTAATATCTGCTGTACATAAAGCTTAAATTACCATTCATTTTCATTGCAGGGCGTTAACAGTGTGTGATTTTCTAGGAACAAATTGACACATCCATTAAGGAGTCATAAAATATGCTTAGGTAGTACAAGAGAGTATTGCAATAATATCTGGAGTCTGTAATAATACCACTCAAGGAAATACCTGTCAGAAAAAAGCGCACATATCATTTTCATGGTGTCTGGAACCAATAAGTCTCTTGGGCTGTTATATCAGATGTACTTCTTCAGAGTTTCAAAAAGGCTAATGTTATATTCTGCTACAAATGCATAACTACTGCTAAACTGACCTGAATTAAGAATGTCTGCAGGATTTCTAAAAGATAAACTGTCTTGAAGCTGTGGGTCATACATTCAATGCTTGCTTTCGTTGTTACATACACAAACTCTGTTGGGGTCAATGTCTTCAGTCCTAATAAATGATATATTTGGCATACTATTTGTTACAATATTTTATTTTCTCTTTGCCCTTTTGTACCCTTGGTAAGCTTAACTTGTTTTACTCATTTTGTTATTATCTGCTATCAGTATCAGTACCAGTATGCTGAAAGCTTACTAGAGCCTGAGTCATGGCTAAATAGGGCCCCGGGTTCAGTCGTTTTTAACAAACAAACAGAAAACAAAATCATATGTGTATTTTGATAAGTAAGGTTAGAAGAAAAAGCAGAGATTAACAGTTACATTTACCTTTGCCATTTGCCTTCACCTTACGTTATATTTCCTATGTACGGCTTAAGGGAGGACGCTGTGATTCATGCCAAATCAGTGAAGGTAATTTCAGTGAGTGCAGTTTATTCAAAATAAAATCACTGAAAGACACTTCTAGGATATCCAAATTTTTTTTTTTTTATGCTGGAGGGGCAAGACCCTTGCACACCCTTTTGGTGCTCCATTTAGCTTTTGTAACAGGCGTGTGTTTGGGTGTGTGCGTGCGTGCTCCGTTTAGCTTTTGTAACAGGCATATCTGTGTCTGGATAGAGGCAGTTCCTAAATGCTACATCCCTTACATGGGTCCCCTCAAATTATCCATGTATGATCAGTTATTCTCACTAGGGCTAATATACAATTATCAGCCATGGGATAGGTTTACACCAATCAGAAAATGTTAATTCAAGAACCAAAATGGAATTGGCTAAGCTTAAAATGTCCTCCTATGTTGTGGTAGTAAATAGTTATAAAAAATTGCCCTTTTTAGATCACTAAGTGCCCCCCCCCCCCCCCCCCCCAGTCTTCAACAGTTTCCGGCACCTATGCACCAGCTTCTTGTGTGTTGACATGCCCCTGACTTCCAGCAGACACTGTGTCAGTAGGGCAGCAGCGTAATATGGCTGAGCCACCTCACCCCCCACCACAGTAGTTGCACCTATCCTCCCCACGTTTTCCATGAAGCAGTTGAGCTTCCTAATCGAACTTGAGTCACCTGGCCCATAGTCAAGGCTTTATCACTCTACTTTTGCTCTTGCTTAATTATTTCATCTCAAAATCATACATATAGGCTTTTAAAGGTGGGCAAACCTCTGCCCTTTTGCAGACCACAACTATATGTGTCTCTTGTTGAATGATTCACTGGGAGAAGGACCAGCACATGCCCACATCCTTTTCACTTTCTTTGTTTTGTTGACAAGTACAGCATAGTTACTTTAAAGACGTATGAAGTCATTACTTGATATAGTATTGTGACCGTACTTTTGATGATCACTGACAGTGGTATGGGCCTTTTGTACTAGTTAGGTATTCATAGGCAGTAAATAAACATTTGACCCTATAAATCACTTGCTGCTCTTTAAGCTGTAAATTCTTAGACTTGCCTGTCATCCATATAATTTTCAAGCCAGTGATTTATCTGATTAAGTAATTTAACTACACATACTATACAGAGATGGAATAAGAATGGTGAAAAGTTTCTTGACAAAAAAGATGTGTTCTACTGAACAGATCAATGTATTATGTGACTTGTTAGGAATGATTTTAAAAAGCAATGTATTTGATGAGAAGTACTATTCACAAGCATCTAGCGTTGCTATGGGCACTCCATGCGCCAATAGTTACCCCAGTATGGTTATGGCAGAATGGGAATTGGCATGCATGCTATCACATCCCCTAGCAAGGTCATGTATACAGTTTTATAGACGTTTTGTAGATGACCTTTTCATTTTATGGAAAGGGAGTATAACTCAGCTTAAGAATTTTGCACATGATATTCACACAACCAATGAATTTTTAAAGTTTACTTTGAAATATTCAGATAGGAATATTGAATTTTTAGATGTTGAGATTAATATTGACACATTAGGGCAGCTACATTCTGATAGATTTAGGAAGACCTATCAACGCGCGGCCTATGTCCATAGGACAAGAATGCACCCCACACACACACACACACACACACACACACACACACACGTACATTTTTAACAATGTTGTCAGGGTCCAAGCAATGAGATGCTCCAGACTGGCAGATAGAGATAGTCAGTATGAGAAGGAAATTAGTAAAGTAGAAAAAGATTTTGCCAATAGGGGCTATAACAAGGAACAGGTCCGGCAGGTCTGCCAAGCCACAAAACGTATGAGTAATGATGGAGCTCAACCCTATTTTTCAGCATATAGGGCATCTGGTAACACCAGGACATTTGATAACAAAAGAAGTGTTCCCCTGTATCTTACCTACACTAGGGACAGCAAATTATTAAATTATATTTTTGCTAGGAATTGGCATATTGTTCAGTTAGAGTTAGTGGGGAATAGACCATGGATGGTATATAAGAACACGAACAACTTTAGGCGTAGATTGTTATCCGAAGATGGACTCACACTTAGTTCCTGTACCTAAGGGTATGGGTGTGTTAGAGACCGATGCTAACTGTAACTCCAGGAGCTTGGTCTATCTTGCTCGCTGCTGCACTTGTGCATTATTTTACATCGGGAAAACAAACAGAAGGTTAAGAGAGAGGATCAGGGACCACATATATTGTTTGAGGAGGGGGCATGTATATAGTGCTTTAGCCAAACATATTCTGGAGTTAGGCAGTCAGCACCATTTTAAGTGTAGCGTCTTGGAGATTTTACATGAAAATATCAGGTTAGGGAACATTAATAACATCACCGAAGAATGAGAATTAAAATGGATAATAAAAATTTAGTGCACACCTGGGGGAAAGGACTTAATGACCACATAACCATTACATCAAAGCTGAAAAATAGAGGATTAATGAAATAAAGTGAAGCAGTGTATAATTCTATTTTTTAGTACGTTTGTCATTGATACACTTTTATTGCCTGCATTTCTTATTGCCTGTATTTTTAATGCCTGTATTTTCTGTATGTAACTTGGCAATGAATGGGTTACTTGTTAACTAGAAATGATTAGTGATAGGCTGGTTTAAAATATATGGGGGCTAAAAGCATGTGTTTTATGGCTGTTTTTATTAAGGTCTGAGGAAGCAAACTTACTGTTTGTGAAAGAGCTTACCTAGTAAACGTTTTTAAGAAAGGCTGTGGATTTTGTACATTTGGAGAGACTGCTGTGAGCTGCTGGAAGTGGTTTTTGCTGTTATATATATATATATATATTAGTTACTTTCAGATACTTATCCAGTTGAGTAACTCAAATGCATGTACTGTATCTATTTTATTTCCTTTCTGCAACATTTTTAAACTTGGCTTACTCATTGTATAGGAAATTCCACTGTAATACAATGCCTGTGTAAAAACAAAAGGAAAAGCCTCTTTATTCAAAGTAATTCATTGTTGTATTCCTGTACGTATTTTGCAGGCAGACATCTAACCAGAGTAGAATTTACGCATTCTCAAAATCACACAGTAAACATACGAACCGATCCTTTGAGCTTTAAGTTGTCTGTTTTTTTTCCGGTTTACAAGCTCAAAGAAGGAGTGCTTGATGTTTTCATTGCTTGATGTTGAGAATGTGTACAGTCTACTCTGGGTAGCAGTGAATTACTTCAAACAAAGAGCTCTTGTTTTCACTTCTTGGTCCCAGGGAGAACCAGCAATTCTACTGTGTTTGGAAAAGCCTATAAGGGGGATCTACTCCACAATAGGTAGCCTACATTTTGTACAATGTCTATGTAGCATAATGTTTTTTTTTTCTGTTTGCCTCATGGCCCGAGTCATAGCTGAAAAACTTCTTGGGACCAGTCTACCATCTTGGGTATCAAAATTAAATAAATAAATGAATTACTTCATGCAGCTGGATCAAAACTTCTTAGAAAATGGGTCGTACTCATTACAGCTGTTATCATCATAACCTGGAATTAAGTCATTGTCCCAGTCCATTTCTACCTTTCTTTTCAATAATTTAATAACAGAAATCACACATTTCTACAGCTGATTGTTGACTATTGTTCTTCAAAAACCTTGCAAGTTTGTAGACCTAATTACAAGATTTCTTTTGCTTACTAATAAGTTTTTTTTTTGCCAAAAAGTAGCACAGACGTCTGTCTTGTGAGTCGCACAGAAATTAATTTTTTTCCCCAACTCTGGTGCTGTTTTGTTTTTAAACTCCACTATCTTACTAGTTACCTGCCCTTTATGTTAATTGGACCACATATCTCCTTCTCTTTCCTCTTTCACTGGCTATTGTGAGCAAACACAAACTTATCATTTTGTAAAATCACTCCCCTTCATCAGTGTAAATGTATTGCCCGTCCCACTGTATTCCATAGAACCAGAAAACAAAGTGCCCATCCTTTCCAGTCTGTCTTGCTCTTTTAAAATTATGACTCTCCACTTAGATAGCTAAAGCTAAAGTTACCCCCTCTTTCATATCTAACTTCAGTGCACACTGCATCTCTAAGGGTATTAACCTATTTTTCTATTTTGCCTTAAAAATCTGCAACATCTGTTCCAAGACTACCAGTTACTGGTGACCCCATATTCTGCCTGTCAGTAGTCATCTTGGGGTTAGTGCTTCTGTTTTACTCCTGGTGAGAGAAGGAGCATAAGAACATTATTTCCTGGGGACTGCTGATCACAGGAACACCTAATAACTGCTTCATAGGTTCCAGTTTGGAATTTTTCATTATATTTCTCCTGGTGAGAGAAGGAGCAGAGTGCATATATTCTCTATTCTTTCTGGTTGGGAAGTATGTGTCTGTGTTTGACCTTCTTGAGTGGTCTGGTTGCTATTCAGTGCATCTATCAGGAAAAAGCTACTACAGGCCTACAGGCCCTTACATCAGCTGGGGCAAGACTGTGGATCACCAAATAGGCTGTAGACTACTTTTCATCTTGGGATTGGTACTACTGTTTTGCTTCTGGTGAGAGAAGAAGCAAATGAGTATTGTATCCCAGCAGACTGAAGCTATGATGAGACCAACACTAGTAGTAGCCATTCAGGTGACCCCCTCTTTTCATCATTCTTGACGAGCTAATTCTTTCATTTCATTAAGTACTGCTTGATTTTCTTCTGACTTCAGAATATCTGCCTAAATACCTTTTCCCTAAATAATCAGGCTCTACTTATTAATTTCCTCTCAAGTGTTTAGCAGTGCCCTGTATAGCCACAGACACCTTGAGTTGATATTCTACCTGTAAAACAACAATTGAAATTTCACCAATACGTAGTTGCACATAGGACAACTAGTTTGCTGTGACAAGCACTGCCCAAATAGTTGCAAAACTGGATATTCCTACATTACTGTATATTCTCACTCCAACTGTGTAATCAATAAAAAAGTGTCTTGTCTGTTGCCATGGATGTGAACTTTTCCACAATCCCCATTACCAGCTTGGTGGATATGGACATCTTGAAGCAGTGTAGAAATTGCCTCATGTTTGCTGACAACCAGTTAGTTATCAAACAAACTGATATGGTATGTGAGAGATGTATTTACACAATGGTACTGCAGGCAAAGCTGTCACATAAATGCACTCATAATGTCGAGAAGGTTGTCAGTAGTACACATGCTGCACCTATCACATACAATTCAAAGCAGACACATAGACTCACATAAGCTGAGGCACTTAAATGTAGCCTTCCTAAACTCCAAAGACCTCCTATATGAAGTACACATAACAACCCCCCTCAGCAGCCCTGAATGCAGTCTTTCAAAACAACACCCAGATCAACACATACAGACACATCTCATGGAACCTCTGCTTTTAAGCCCACAAGATAAGCCACAACATTCTAATCATTGGAGACTCCATTGTGAGATGCATTGATGTCCCTTCACCAGGCTGAGTAAGGAGAAAGTCACGGTCAGTTGCTTATCGGGTGCCTAGATCCACCACATTACGCATGCATTCAGGTCATAGGACCACAAGTAGCAGTAGGACTCGGTCATAGTCCATGTTAGTGTAAGTGACGTGAGACATACCACCCTAGACTATATGAAGAGAGACATTGTGATGCTCTCAGAATGTGTGTCCCGAGCTCGTATGAGTTTAGCATTGAGCAGCATTTTACTTTTTCCAAGGATGATGCCACAATATGAACAAAAGATGACTAACTTGAATAATTGGCTTGGTTTCTGCTATCATTCTAAGGGGGTGTAATATCTGTCTACATAGAAGGAGATGGTCTACAGACCATGCTGCTTTGCCAGGGAGATTCTGTACCTCTCCCCTCTACGCTTTTGAATATTAGCTAAACATTGTCCTTCCACATAGTGTCTTTTTTAGGCAATGCCAAACTGAAAGTACTTCCGACATAGCAAATCAAAACCAAGAAAATCTAAATGCTCATGCTCAGTGCTAGGAGTCTATACAAAAAACTTCTGTCCCTAGAAGCTCTCTTCACCTTGGATAATGCTGATGGTGTGGTTACTGAGACATAGTTTAATGGCACGGAGAGTACGATGGTGCAAGGTTATAATGTCTTCCAGACCAGCTACTACACAGACAGGGGCTAAAGACAGAGATGTCTCACTTTACAGCAGAAATAAATGTACCACTAGGATGGTCAAACAGGACAGTGCACTTGAGCTTCTGCACGTTCAAATCGCCATAGGCAAAATCCAATGCCACTTTCTGGCAAGCTTTAAGTCCCTCTACGTGACACAGGAAACCCATACCATGTGTTTAAACTTATTGAAAACACTCACCATCCAGCCCAATACCATATTCTTGGGCCACTTTAATTACCCCGCAATTAACTGGGAGTCATATACAACGCCAAACATACAGGCACAGAAATTCCTGGATTTTGTAAATGCAAACTCCCTGGACCAGATTGTCAGTAGACTAACAAGAGGTGCCACCATACTGGAAATGGTCCTCACTAACATGGGAGAGAGCTGCACACCCCGTAGTGTAATCTCTTCTCTGGTAAGGTCAGAGCACAAAATGGTCTACTTTGAGGTAAAAATAAAACATGGAACCCCAACTAACCCTGGAATATTCAGCAACTACTCTAAGGCTAGCTTCCTACTATTAAGTGATAACCTGGCAAAATTTCAACCCTCATAAACCCTTAGAACACTGCTGCCCACACAGAACTGTTCACAGAAATCCTGTACAAGCATGTTAATAGCTGCATAGAGGCAGCTGTACCCACCAGGAAGAATTACAGAACTAACTCAAAAAAAACAAGCCACCCATGTGGAATCACAACATCAGTAGGCTGTATACCACAAGGAAGAAAATCAAGAAAAAAAATTAGGAGGTGCTGCACTTAGAAGGCTGAAAGCAGAATCATCAAACTAAACAAACAACTCTGACAAATAGTCTATCAAAGCCAAATTTGAGGTAAATTAAGCCTCTGAGGTCAAGGACACCCACAAGGCATTCTTTAGTTATGTCTGCAACCTCAAAGGCAGTACACAATGTGTGCAGATCTCAATGTAAATCAAGCCACCTATACTGAGTCAGAAGTAAACTTCATAAGAAATACTTTAGAAGATGTAAATTAGTCCTGAAAATAGTGTTGACATCTAGGAACAAAATCCAAGGTAAAAAACAGTTTGCTCTTCCTGTCCTAACTTAAAGTTTTGGAGTGATTGACTGGCCCCAAAATGTGTTGGATAGATTACATAGAAAAAACAAGAAGGATGTTTATGCTCTCCGAATGATTTATAAAAATCAGTGCATACCAAGATCATATATTCCCCATTCCGGAGAGGGATGGGCCTCCTTGAAATTGATTATATGTCTATATCTGCAATTGTGGGACTTCACACACATCTGCTGACCTCACAAGACCCAAACATAGTGAAAGGTTTGAAACATGAGGAGAATAAATCTAAGATGACTTATCTGCTTAATCTATCAAAAGCATATCAGCATCAATGCAGGAATGAAAATCAAACCAGAAGTAGATAAAAATCAGGCAGCAACTGAATGCGCCAAAAAAACAAAATAAAGAATATAAGGTGAAGCCTGTGTTACAAAACTCTGTGTTTGCCCATACCTTACTTGGATAGAAGGAAGTTTCTCTGTTCACCTGTGAGAAAGAGGAACTTTGAACAGCTTATCTGTCCCTGGAGGAGTGGTTTCAGCCCAGAAATTACTAGTTTATTGGCCATTTGGGCTAATTTCTCTCTCTCTCATTTCCCTGCTATAAAAACTGCATTTTCCCGGCAGCGCCGGTTAGCTAGGGTATAACTATTCCCGGCTCCACAAAGTCTCCTCTTCAAATTTTCCCTTGGAACTAGACAAACTTTCAACTTAATCACTAAAGCCATTGTTTTCTCAGCCCGACACTTGCTCAGAACTTATAGCAAGCACTTATAAACCCTAGCACTAGACCGCCCCCCCCCCCCCCCCCATGTTCACTGTACCTATTCAGGAATGTCCAAAGGGCAGTTTCAGGTGTACTCTCCAGTCCAACTGGTGAATTTGGGCATTTTGAGGCAATGTTAAAACTGCCTCGTACACAGACAGCCCTCTCCTACCACCAAACACTATTACATGCGAGAGATGCAATTATACAGCTAAACTGGAGGCTAAGCTCTGTCAACACAAGACTGGATCAAACAGTCAAGAGGAGAAGGGAAATACTGGCATCACACCACCAGTCTCACATAGACCCATTAAACCAGCACTGGCAAAAAACACACACAAATACATGAAAACATACTCAGAGGCTCTAAATGAAAACCTGCAAAAGCAACAGAGACCTCCAAAGTGGACATCCAAGCAACCTCCACCCCCCCAACACAAACCATGAAACACATACTTCACACAACCATAGTGCCATGCAATCACAGCCCTTAAGGCAAAATAACATACCCAACATACTAGTAATAGGTGACTCTATAGTCAGGCACACTGACGTCCCATTCACTAAGCTGAATAAGGAGAAGGTTACTGTTAGTTGCCTGTCAGGTGCCAGGATCCACCACATAACACAAGCACTCGGGTCACTCCAGAACAAGTACAAATATGACTCTCTCATTGTCCATGTTGGTGTGAATGACCTGAGCCATACTTCCCTGGACTACATGAAAAGAGACATGGAAGAGCTCTCTGATCACGTATCCCAGGCCGGTATGACCCTGACTAGCATCCTACCCTCACCAAGAATGATAACACGGTATAAAGAAAAAAATTATGAATTTCAGCAACTGGCTAACTTTCTGGTATCATTCAAAGGGGATCCAGTGTCAGTCCGCCTGTGATGACATGCTCGACAAGCCACGCTACTTCGCTAGAGACGGCTTGCCACCCCCATAGTGCCTTTTTTTTAGACAAGGCTCAAAAGACAAACCCACCGCCGTAAATAGCACAAGTAACAAAAATCTGAGGGTAATGCTACTCAATGCCAGAAGTCTAAACCTCATAATGCATGCAGTTGAGGCACTTCTCAGTATGGAGAAAATCGATATATGTGCAGTAACAGAAACCTAGTTTAAGGCTCCAGAGAGCACCCCAGCACTACCTGGCTACAACTCATACCATACATTTCAGCCACAGAACCCGGACCAAAGTACAAAAGGTGGGGGAGTATCCATATTCATCAAGGATACCCACACCTCCAGGGGTTAGTGGCACAGCACGATGCTTCAGAGATCATCCACGTACAACTAACAACGGGCCAAACTGCAATTCAAATTGTAGCTTGCTGCAGATCACCCACCATGTCCCAGGACCCCCATTCCATGTTTCTGGAATCACTGGGAAATATAAAGGTCCTACCAAACACCCTAATATTGGTTGATTTCAATTACCCAAGCATCAATTGGGAGAACTACTCAATTACTAACTCCCTTGCTCAACATTTCCTAGAATTTATAAACTCAAATGCCCTGGATCATCTGGTCAACACTCCCACCAGAGGTGACAACATATTAAACCTGGTCATCACCAACATGGGCGACCGGTGTTCCACACCAGAGGTCAACCCCTTGCTGGTTAGATCTGACCATAAACAAATCACTTTGGATATCCACATTCTGACCCCACGCCCGAACAAGGAAACCACAGTGAAACACTTTTCAAAAGCAAACGTCACGTTACTTAAGACCGAGGTGGAAAGTTTCAAAGCCCCCATGCTAAAAGATAATGCTGTCCAAGCTGCAAAATCCTTTACTAATGCATTCTACGGGCACCTACAAGAATGCATGGATCATACTATCCCAAGCAAAACCAAGACTCACTCCTCCAAGAAAAGAAAAGCAGTCTGGTGGACACCTGCCATAAACAAGCTATACAATAGAAGGAGGAAACTAGTACAGAAAAGAGTAAAATCCCAAGAAGGGAAGACATCCCTGATCAGTATCAGCAAGAAACTATGATCCCTCATAAAATTGTCCAAGGCGAGCTTCGAAAGAAAAATTGCCAAGGACTCCAAAGATAACCACAAGGCATTCTTTAACTATGTCAAGAATCTAAGTGGCAATGATCAGCTCTCCTCGGAGTTAGTGCAGAATGACACAAAATACACTGAACCAACCGATATTGCCAACATCCTGGCAGACAGGTTCATTGCAAACTTCACACCCCCCACCCCAAAAGGGCCCATAACTATACCAGAAAAATGTAGAGCCCCTGAAATCACAGACACTCTGTTTAAAACAGCCCTCTCCAAAGCCACAAACAGCATCAATGGGACTGGACGGTGTCCCAGGCTGCGTCCTACATGAGCTCAAAGATGAACTAACCCCTCACCTAAACACACTGTTCAAACTCAGCCTCTCCACAGGCTATGTCCCCATAGAGTGTCACACAGCTACGGTTATTCCGCTCCACAAAGGTGGAGCAACAACAGACCCTGGGAACTATCGCCCTATAAGCCTGACTAGCTTGGTCTGCAAGGCTATGGAGTGCATCATCATGGAACTCATTAACAGAGACATTGGGAACCTCCAAACATTGGACCCTACCCAGTCCAGCTTTGTTAAGGGCAGATCATGCCTCCTAAACCTGGTGGACTTCTTTCAGACAGTTACCAAGGCTATAGACGGAAAGGTGGTACACGCAGCCTACCTAGACCTCGCAAAGGCCTTCGATACCATTCCCCATTCTAGTATTATAGACAAGCTCACCAGCCTGAACATAAACCCCTATGTCACAAGATGGGTTGCCAACTGGCTCACAGACAGAACCGACATGATGAGAGTTGCGGGAGCTAGGTCTGACTCTAAACCGGTTACAAGTGGCATTCCCCAGGGCTCAGTCCTAGGACCCCTCCTGTTCGGCATATACTTCTCAGAGGTACAGGCAAGCAGAGGAGGATTATGGCTGACCAAGTTTGCAGACGACTGCAAACTAGGGGCTATAATTGACTCTCCGGCTGACACAGACATCCTCCAAAAGGGTCTCACTGTGACTGATACCTGGTGTCAAAATCATGGCCTCAAGCTAAATGCCAAAAAGTGCATAGTCATCCCCTTTGGAAAAAACGAAGTACGCACAAACTACCACATAGGTGGTAGTCCCGTAAATATGGAAAACGTAATAAGGGATCTGGGGACCCAAGTAGATAGTAATCTCTCCTTTGATAATCACATGGCCTAAGGGGTTAGAATATCCTTCTATGTGGCGCACCTAATCACAAAAGGGTTTGCATCCAGATCAAAAGAGGTCATTGTTCCCCACTACTCATCATTCATCAGACCCATCATAGAGTACAACACCCCATTTGGAATGCATCTTACAAGACACCTGCAACAGCTGGAAAGACCACAGAAGTACCTCACCAAGAAGATCACTGGCCTCAAACAGATGCCCTATGCAGCTCGACTGAAGAAACTCCAGCTGTACTCTGTTGCATACCGCCCACTCAGAGGTGATCTGTGCCTGACATACAAGGCCATGTCCAACCCAGAATTGATGGACATGCTCCATTTAAAGAAAACCTTATCCCCTCGAGCCACACGCAGTAGGGATCTACACTTCACCACAACAATAAATAGGATGTGCTGGAGGGATAGATTCCTGTCCCAGAGACTTCCCATGCTTTGGAACAAGATTCCAATCTACATTAGGCAGAGCTCCTCGCTAGCACTCTTCAAGAGAAACCTTGACGAGTGGATGGGAAACAGAAAGTTTACCCTGGGGATCACTTCAGTGGCTGTGCAGGACAGAGGCACAGGGAACTAATCTAAGGGTATGGCGAAAGCCAACACATTCTGGCAAGGCTTATAAATGCCTTCGGGCAGATAGCGTAGTACCTACCTATGAACCTATAAGGCAAGAAATGTGGAAAATCCATAAATGTAGTTGCAAGTATAGAAAACTGATGGAAGAACCTCATGTTGATCAGGAACAAATGCAGGAATGGTTCAGCAGAGGCAAATTCAACCCAAGAGATGAAAGGTTAATATCGGTGGCCCAAGACAGTGGGCTTCGTACACACTGGTTGACAAAGTCCATTGAATATGTGGGAGAAATGGACAATGGTAGATTTTGTAAAACTGAATTGGAAACCGTTGCACACCTTGTTGCTGGGTTTGACATACTAATGGCAGAAGGACTGTACACTGAAAGGCATAATAATGTGGCAAGATTGTTGCACTGAGGATTGGGCAAACATTATGGTACTGAAGTGGCTGAAAAACACTGGAAACATGAACCACAAAGCATCATAGAAAATTATGAAGTTTACATCACATGGGCTCACCCATTACCAATAGTTCAAAAAATAGATGCTAGAAAACTGGATATAATGGTCCATGAAAAGAAGACAAAAGTAGCATTGATTATTTAAATCACCACACCCAGTGACTACAGTATCTTGCATACAGAGAGACACACAAAGTCATAAAATATCAGGATCTGCAGGCAGAAACGAGATCAGTGTGGAAGAAAAATACCCAGAAAGTTCCAATAGTAGTAGGAGCAATGGGTCTTATAAAAAAGAATCTACAATTGTATTTGGATACGTTACCAATACATGCAACCCCATACAAATTTCAGAAAGAGCCATTACTTGAGCACATTGCAGGTGCTGCGAAGAGCACTTTTGGCTGACAACATCAAAGATTGAAACAATACTAATTTCATGAACTTTAATTGTACTTTGACTTAGGAATGGGGTCCATTTCCATCATGGTATTACAAACTCACAAGAGTTGGAGAAATTAAATAAAGTCATAAGATATAGCAAATGTACTGGCTGACAAATTCAGCTCCAACTTTACCTCACTTTCACCATCAACCTTCCCTCAGGAAAAACAATCAAATATAACTCCCTCTGGACTTCCAAGATGACTGCACATTGAGTAACAGCTTAATGCTAGCTCTCCCAGTGTGAAAACAGAAACTCAGCAGTGAAAGCTAGTGGATTTATATTTCTGGGTAAATTTCAGTAACTGGCTAGTAAGTGCACTGCCTAGATGCCAGGCAAAAAAAAGACACAGGACCAGAAAGAAAATCAGCTACAAAAGGTGAGGAAAAAAAGCGAGTAAGAAGAATACTGCAGCTGTTCAGCAAAAAGCAGTGCAAGCTCCAGACATGACTTCCAGTAACCTAGAGGAAAGTATAATTCAACTCACACAGACCTGATTAAAATAAACAAAACACTGATGGAGTATATCAACTCAAAAGGCTGGAAAAAATGGAAGAATCTTTAAACAAAAATTCAGATGAGATGATAAAACTGCAAAAATCAGAGGTCAAAATGAAGAAAAGATTGGCTGAATATGAGACTGCTCAGGAAGAGAGGTTTCAAAAAATAATACAAATAAAGGACAGAGCATTTAGGGAAAACCTGAGATGATATGTTGTACCAGAGAAGCTGGAAGGAACAGACTGCATTAATTTTATGAATTCACAAATAAACAACTGGATTGATAATCCACAGCAGGAGTTGTTAATCAAAGGGGCACATTGTGTACATGCGCCAAACCTGGCTATGAGAAATGAACCTAGACCCTTAGTAGTAAAGATGCAATCCTACCAACAGGAGGAGTTGATTCTGACAAAACCGTGGCAGAAGGACAAAGTACTAAAAGTTGCAGATACCAGAGTGTTTGTGGAGAATGATTACTCGCTGCTCTGTACCAGGCAGAAGAGGAGTACATTTATTCCACTATTCAGGGAATGTTGAGAAGCAGGCATGAGATTCAAACAGCTGTACCCAGCTATTGTCAAAATATTCTTTCTTGGAGGGATAATAACATGTTTTGATGCAGTACATGCTAAGGAGGAAATGCAAACGTTTGTCCAACAAAGTGAGCTGTGAAACAAGAAGTAGATTCTGCTTCTTGTTCTTCTGTTGATAGACCACATGACTATGCCAGCGAAACCTTTTCCAATATTTCAACCAAAAATACTTGAGAGAAGGGAAAAAGCACAAGAGCTGACTAGAAGAATCAAGAGTACATTGCAAATGTAGCAGACACAAGATGTGGTAGATGGAGATGAATAGGAATAAAACCAGCAACTTGGAAATTGACAAATGAGGGATTACAATGCAGTAATTATATTTGTGAAACATGACAGAACAAGAAAATCTGGAAATATTGGAATTTTTTGGACCACTTTGTGTCATTAATGTTCGGAAAACTACTTAGGAGAGGGGAAGAGACCTGAGAAAGGAAACTGCAAGTAAAACATTTTTTTTTCTTAATACTAATGTCTGTGTAGTACATGATTTTATTTGCATGCTGTAAAATAAAGATCTGATGTTGTTAATCTTTATTCATTCCTTACTGATGAGGTGTCAGTTCCATTATCGGAAATGAGTCTGCCATTATAACAAGCTCGCGCCAGCCAAAAAACTCTTAAAAGTCTGACCCATAGTCCCCCTCTCTGTATTATCCCAGATCTTGTTTGCCATGTACAAACCAAGATTTGTCAAGGCAGCTCTCAACTAAGTCTTTTAAATCTTTTTCAAAAATTGTCTTTCGTTAAACTCTTTGTTTTGTTTTTTCTACTTATATTGTTAGCTTATTGTTAGTTGCATATTTACTCTTAGTTGTGTGTCCCACTCTTTCTCCCTTCTCTTTTACCAAGTTTGGTACTCTTTGTATCATTCCTGGTACCTCTAAGGTATTTCCCATTACCATTGTTGATATTCCTCTTTCCTCTGCCTCTTCCGTATGTAAAAAAAAAAAAAAGACTCCTTTCTTCTACCATTTTGTGACAAGTGTGTTTCCTTTATTTTGTGTTTAATCTTGTTATGTAGTTGTGGTTGAATTCTATAACTTTTTGGCACTAAGATGTATGAGAAAAAGGGCACAACCGGTTTTAAGCACTGTGATCAGTACAACAGGAAGATACCTAATGTGGACAGCCATACATCCTGTGTCTACTGTCTGGGTGTGCCACACATTTCTGTGAAACCCCCTTTTGAGATTTGCAAGGCTTTTAGCACCCGCACGTTAGCAGAATGTAAAAATAAACTCATGTTGAAAGGTCTCCTTAAATCTTCTCTTTTGCGGAGGCTATCTCTGAGACGGAGGGTTCATACCCTCCATAAAAAGAGGAGCAAGTCCTTACCCTCCTCTCCTCATATGAGTTGAACCTAAATTGTCGGAACCGAAACCTAAGATTCCTAAATTGGCACCAACATCCTCGGTACCGGGGCTCAACCCCCCTCCACGGTGCCATGTTTGGTTCTGGCACCTCAGCAGCCGACTATGGTGCCGACATCAGCATCTACTCCCCAGACTTCGACACCAATACAGACAGCGATATTGACTTCCCTTTCAGCACCAAAAATTATCCCAATGCCGGTCACTTCCTCACCCACCTGTACTTCATGCTAGTCCTTTGACCTCAGTGCCGAAAGGAGAAGTAATCCCTCAGACCCGATATTCCCTTTCATTGGATTTGTTTCTTGGTCAACAATGTAGCCCCTTCCTAGAGTGTCCTGACTCCCCATTAGGGATATCCACCCATTCTTCGGGAGCCTTTCGGAACTGGATGTAGTGAGACTTGTGGATCAGCTCCTGGTAGCTAGAGGTTTTCCATCACCCTCCAAATTTTTCCTCCCACCCGGAGCCGAGGATTTTTCTTCATGGACTCCTACATACTTTCCTCCTTCAACCTCCGTGGAGGTATTGGAGCCTTTGACACTGACACCAGTCCCGGTTCCAGCTTCTTCAACTCCATTGGTAGACCTTACCATGCCTCTGGAGCCTATCCTTTGGTCTTCGACTTATTTGGAGCCGGACCATCTTCTGGTTCGACACTGGCCTGTCGGCACCATGATCCCTAGTTTCCTTGGTGCTGTCTGCTATGGTTCCAGTTGCTTTGGCAGAACAGGGCCATCCCATGGCTCCTTCACTGGGAGTAGGTTCGTCAGAGCAGGGTGTGACCCCAGTCCCAAGGTCATATTTCTTGGTTCCGGGCTATCATTCCTCTTTGGGCAGACCTGCTTTCCAGGTGATGGAGAGGGCACTTGCCTCAGTGGGCTCTCAGCTGGTACCTTTGGCACCAGAGACCCATATCTTCCTTTCCTCTGAGCCACAGTTGACACAGCCCACTACTCAAGGACACCTGGCACAAGAACCTCAAGACATCCTCCCACAAGGTACCCACTCTACAGAGTCTGCCTTAGATGTCCCCGCTGAGGAGGTACCTCAGAAGAGATCATGCAAACGGATGCACATGGATTCTCCTGAACAATCCCTCACCAAAGATACAGACTACGATGAAGGAGAAGGGTCCCCAGATGCTCCCCTGACTTTGGAGACATACTGGAGATCATTATGCAGTGGGTGGACTGGAAGTCCACCACCCCTTCCTCAGAGGAGTCTGTATTCTTGTAGGCTTTCCATGCTCAGCCCTCTGCTTCCTGGTTGACCCCGCCTGTAGATGACCTGGTACAACTCCTAGTGCAGCGCGCCTGGAAGAATCCGGATACCACTGAACCTATTCCCCAGAGACTGGACAAAATTCTTTCTCCCCCAGAAGAAGGTCCACATTGGTCCAAGGGCCTGCCAGTAGATGCTATGGTTGTGGCAGCGGCCACTAAGGAAGAGCTAGCCAATGAGAGCTGTACTGTCCATCCCCCAAATAGGGAGTCTTGGGCGATAGACAGACTTGGGAAGCAAGTGTACTCTTCAGCGACCTTCGCCACTTGGCCCCTGAAGTACCTGCCACATTTCACCCGGCTTCAGAGAGATCTAATTTCAGAACTTTTAGAAACCCTTGCAAGAGCAATCATTGATGGGGTACGTGACAAAATTGCCTCTCAGCTTACCTCCCTGGAATCCATTTCTAACTCCTCCATGCGGTTGATTTCTCATTCTACTGAGGGGGCATCTAGAGCAGCGGGTGCAGGCATTGTCATGAGACGTCACGCCTGGATGCGCCTATGTGATTTTGCGGATATAAGTCTTCCTTCCTGAATGCCCCCATCGAGGCCTCTTCTCTTTTTGGTCCTAAGGTAAAAGACATGTTAACCAGGTGTGAAAAGGACAGGAAGACCTTGTCTGTGGTAGGCGTATGTTTTTCCACTCCCCAACGATCCTATTCCAGGAATCAGAGAAGTGGGAAAATATGGTAAAAGAAATCCCAGGGTCCTTTCCGCGACACACGTGGTGAGTTTTTCCCTGGGTAAAGGGGGGTACTGAACCAGAAGATGCCCCTTCAGAGGCAGAGGGGGGTCCGCGTAATCAGGGATTCAGAGATTCCTCCTCTGGACAACCCTGTCAGTGCTCCTAAGGAGCGGCCCGATTGCATACCTTTGGAAGCAGTCAGGGGACGACTTTCTCTGCACCACCTTGCCTGGAAAATGATAACCACAGATCTTTGGGTGTAGACGATAATTACCAGAGGTTACCACATCCCTTTCGACCTTTACCCAAGTCAGTTGACATGTATTCTCGATGTTCCACCCAGTCAAAGGGAAGTAGCAGCTCAAGAAATCCAAAAGCCACTCCAAAATATGGTCATCCAAACAGTCCCACCAGACCAGATAGGATTCGGATTCTACTCAAGGTTTTTTTTAGTGCCAAAAAAGTCTGGGGACTGGAGGCCAATCCTGGACCTCAGCATTCTAAACAAATTTGTCAAACAAATGAAATTCCAGATGGTCATGGTTCAGTCTCTACTTCCTTTTCTGGAGAAAGACAATTGGATGTGCTCAATAGATCTTCAGTACGCTTATTATCACATAAAAATGGACAAACGCTCCAGAAGATTTCTCCGCTTCTGGCTGGGAGCTAATCACTACTAGTTCCAAGTGCTGCCCTTTGTTCTCTCTACAGCCCCCATAGTGTTCACAAAATGCATGGTAGTGGTAACAGCTCACTTGATACTGCAAGGATTCGGGGTGTTTCCATACTTAGATGATTAGCTTCTCACTGCCCCAGCCAAGCATCTTCTGGTTTCAGCCACTCACTACACCCTAAAAACTACTGGAAAATTTAGGGATAACAGTAAACAAGGACAAATGCCACTTGACTCCTTCTTAAGGAATAGAGTTCATAGGAGCAAATTTCAATACTAAATCTTGCCTAGTCTCCCTCCCACTCCACAGACTGGAATGATGCAGATCTCAGCTCTGGGTGATACTCTGTCAGAACAAAGCTCCAGCTCGGGCAGTCCTTGAACTGTTAGGGTCAATGGCAGTTTCAATAACAATAGTTTCACTGACAAGACTACACATGAGACTCCTAGAGTGGCTTTTGCTAACATAGTGGTCCCGTTGGACTCATCCCATTTCTTTTCAAATCAGGATAACAAATCGGTGCAAACAAGATTTAATTTGGTGGATGAAGCCAAAAAGCACCTATGGAGTCACCCTTTCTCCTCTCCTCAGCCCAAAGCCACAATGACCACGGATACCTCCCTCATTTGATGGAGGGGGCATTTCCAGGGAAGGACAGTCCAAGGCACTTGTTCACCCTCTGAGGCCAACCTGCATATCAGTGTTCTAGAACTGAGGGCAGGGCTTCTAGCGTTGCAAGCGTTTTAACCCGTTCTCCCTTCAGGAACGATTGCCATCCAGTCCGACAACTTGTCCAGTAGTCTGGTACATCAGTAAACCGGGGGGAATCAAGCCGTACCTATTGTGTTGGGAGGCCATGAGAATTTGGCAATGGTCATAGCTTCCAACCGCTTTCTGCTAGCAATGCACACTCCCAGGGATTCCAATGTGATTGCAGACAAATTGAGCAGATGCATTCTCATGCCTAATGAGTGATCGCTCAATCCTGTTGTAGCGGCGGAGATCTTCAGTCGTTGGGGGCCAGCCTTACTGCAATCTGTTTGTGTCCCCTGTAAATCACAAATGCAGCAGCTACTTTGCCCTAATTTCCCCACAGGGGGAGTCCCTAAGGGATGCTTTGGTGCACAATTGGCCCACGGGACTTCTTTATGCATACCTTCACCTTCCTCTGATCCCACATCTTTTGAAGAAAGCACTATGGTTGAAAAGCAAAGTAATCCTCATTGCACCCTACTGGCGACAACAAATTTAGTTTCTCTTCCTTTGGCCTCACCTAGTACATCAACCTTGGATTCTGGATCCAACTCCAGAACTGCTGTCGCACCCACAGGGATTGATTTATCCGAACATATCAAGCCTCAGGCTGACAGCTTGGCTCCTCCATTTCCAGTAATTTCCAGGCAAAACAACCTCTCCTCCTCTGTATGGCACACTCTTCTGGTTTCCCATAAACCATCCACCAGGAAACTCTATCTAAGTAAGTAGAAAGGATTAATTTTTTGGTCTTGTAAAAATGGAATTGAACCTTTTTTCAGCTCCGCTTTCTGCAGTGCTAGATTACTTATCTAACCTTCTCCATTCAGGGACTGCAGTGTCAACTATTCAAGTACATTTGGTGGGAATCTCGAACTTTCATAATGGTTTTGAGGACTCTTCCTTAATTTTGCACGGTCTCTGCAAGACTTTTTTGAAAGGAGTGGCACACAATAGATCCCCCTTCAAACCACCGATCGAGCCCTGGAATTTAATTTTAGTTCTTCAATCCTTGACTCGTCCTCCCTTTGAGTCGGGTGCCAACTGCAATCTTAAATTTTTATCCTGGAAGGCTTTGTTCTTGGTGGCCATTACCTCAGCAAGACATATTTCAGAGTTGCAAGCTTTGTGCACAAAATGTCCTTGCATAGTGTTTCATAAGGACAGAGTATCACTCCGGACTAGCCACTCTTTTTTTACCCGGAGTTATTTCAGATTTGACTGTTAATCAAACCATAAATCTACCAGTTTTCTTTCCAAATTTTTCTAACAAAGGAGAATATGCACTACATTGGCTTGACGTGCATAGACAATTGCGTTTTTATCTAGACAGAACCAAGTCTTTATGAAAATCTGATCAATTATTCGTGTCATTCTCAGGACCAAGATTGGGGAGACTGGTGTCCAAAGTTACCTTGTCTAAGTGGTTGAGAAACTGTATTTATTTAATTTACCAACAGAACAAAGCCTCATTGCTATGTAAAGTCAAAGCACATTCCCGTCTGTTGCTTTCCATGCAAGAGCTTCTGTGGATGACATTTGTGCAACAGTGACATGGTCTACCCTTCATACGTTTATCACTCGTTACATATTGGATATGGTCATCCAGGGGGAGAGCTTCCTTTGGTTCAGTGGTACTCAGGAATATTCTTCCATAGGGCCTCCCAGGAAACAAAGTAGCTAGGGACTTTGTCCCATTAGTAAGGAATGAATGAAGATTACCAACATCCGATAAAGAAGTTATGTTCTTACCATAACGTTCCATCTGTGTTGTTGATCTTCATTCATTCATAGCAACCCACCCACCATCCCCTTCTGAAAGACTCCTGGAGGTTCGGATATGGTCCTACCTATGATAAGGAAGTTGCTCAGGTAAAGCCTCCGCTTTTCTTTCCTTTCCGTACGGGCAAACTCGATCTGAGGTAATATAGAGAGGGGCACTATGGGTAAGACTTGGCTTGAGAGTTTTTGGCTGGCGCAAGCTTGTTATAATGGCCGACTCTGTTCCGAGTACGGAATCGACACCCCATGAGTAAGTAATGAATGAAGATCAGCAACACAGATGGAACGTTATGGTAAGAACATAACTTCTTTTTTTCTCAGTTATTTTTAAGTATAGTGGTGATAATAATGTAAACAGGTGCTCCTGTTTTCTTTTTTTTTTTTTTTTCCTTTCTCCCTTATTTCTTCCCCCTTTAGTTTTAAGAAATGTAGGCACTGCAGTGTAAAACAAAGAAGAAAAGTCTGGTCAGAAGAGCATGACAGAAGAACAATCAATGTACTTTTTCTCATTCTTGCATAGGGGAATAACTTCATTAAAGCCCTTAGCTTAATCTAATAAGTTTTACGACAAAGCAAGTAAATGAAAAAGAACATTGAATATTGTAAAGCTTTTCTAGCAAATAAATGTATGCTTAGTAACAATTTTGTATCTGGTCCTTGTGTCTCCATGGAGACAACCTGCTGAAGAGAAATGGCTAGGAGGTAATGGTTTCTGAAAGTGTTCAAGTGTTTTCCCAGCTGGGAGATCTATAAAGATAAAACAAAACCAGACAGCACTTACTAGAACCACAGGCTGTACCATCCGTTTTAGCATGGATAACATTACTTTTAGGTTAACTCAAGTGTGTGTGTGGCTGTCAGTTTGGGACACTTGTTCCTAATAAGAGTGTAAAACTTCAAAATGTGAAGATGTGTATAGTTTTGTTTGTTAGTGTTAACAGGTTTTGGAGGGGTATTGGAATTTTTTTTAGGGATTTCAGTAAAAAAAAAACTTTGTCAGGTGTAACGTAGGCTCAAATAGATATGACAAGAAGCAACTGCCAAACAGTGTATGCATGTATCATAAAAACGAACTAGACACTTAAAAAAGCTGTTACACATAAAAGGTGGGAATAATAAATTTTTAATACAATGATGCCCTTTGTAATGTCTTTAAATGTCAATTGTCTCACAGATAAGTACAAAAAAGTAGTAGTGAACAGTATTAAAAAATGCAGAGTGCAAATAGTTATGCTACAGGAGATACACTTGGAAAGAACTGAACATGCAAATTTGCTAAAGAAAAGGTTTCAGGATCGTTATTTAGCGGAATACCTGGGACAAAGGAAAAGCAAAATATTTATATTAATTGCAAGAGGAGCTCCAGTAGTGATAGAAGAGGGTAAAAAAGATAATAATGGTAGATTTGTAGTACTAAGGGGGATACTGACAAAGAGGGAGGATTACACTGACATGCATTTGTATTTCACCTAAAACTGCTATAATGGAGCTTAAGAAAATTCTGGGAGAAATATTTAGCTAAAAAAAAACACAAACCGACAGCCAACTATCAAAGAAATAAAAAAAACAATGCAGAAAGTGGATTCAATGAAAATATATTTACTGGTGCATCTGGAACTCGGCTTTCGCCTTCAAAGGAATTCCTTTGAAGGCAAAAGCCGAGGTACCAGATGCCACAGTAAATATCTTTTCATTGAATCCACTTTTCTGCGTTTTTTTTTTTTTTTATTTGTTTCTTTGATAAAAAGAATTAGATTTCAACAAGGAATATTACTTATAGGTGGGGACTGGAATTTGATTTGCAGCAGTGAAGATGTCTGGGGGGAGCCCAGAAGAGAAAATATAACAAAGGAGGGTAGATTTTTGAAGAAATTTTTGAAAATATTTGGCATGGAAGATGTGAATTCAGTACTAGGAGTTCAGAATGAATTTACATATTATTCCCAAGGTACAAAAACTGGGCTAGGTTACACAGAATTTACATTTCACGGGAACATGTGATTTAATCGAAACTCTTGATACGCACCCAATAACTATTTTAGATCATGCTGCAATAATAACTAAAATAAAAACACAAGATAATGAAATAAAAATGAGACACTGGTGCTTTCCCACCTGTCTGTTGAAAAGAGAGGAATTAAAGCAGTGGGTTATGGAAATTATTCAGAAGTTTTTAGAGAAGATAGAAATGTCTTCTGAAAATATAGCTAGGGAGTGGGATAAAGCATTTTAAAATACAGTGGAGATAAAAGAAAGGGAGATATGGTTTAAGAAGTATCAAGAATTATTAGGGGACTGACAATTGTTAAAGTATTGTAGAATAGGAGGAATTTCACAGAACAAGAAGAGGGGCTACTGCAGAATGCTGAACAGAAAATAAGGGATTACCTCGATAATACGCATGAGTTTAGAAGGATTGCTGTTAAGCAACTGTTTTTTGATAACTCTAGAGCAGAAAAACGTTTAGCACAACAACTTAGGCAACAGAAAGTAGAAAGGGTCGTCACCAAGCTTAGGGAGCCTGTAACAAAAAAGATAAGAGATCTTGTAGTGGGATTAGAAATATTTCAGAAATTCTGCGAAAGTCTTTATAAAGCGGAGAAATATGCAGATCAAGAAAAGGTACAAATGGGAATGTTTATGGAAGTATTAAATATACCAAGGATAGAGGTAGATGAGACTAATTTACTAACAGGATAGGAGTAAATGAGATAAAAATGGTGATGTATAACCAATCCACAGGAACATCCCCAAGAATAGATGGTATTCCTGTGGAAGTTTGAATGCTGTGAGGGAAAAAACTGATAAAGCTCTGGAAGGTTTCCTTAAACAGTGTTTTAAGAGGAGGAGAAGTATCGACATCCTGGAAGAAATCGGTGGTAGCTGTAATACCTAAAGAGGGTAAAGACGTATCAGATCCAGCTTCTTACGGGCCCATTTCAATACTAAATCGTGATTATAAAGTGCTTGTCTACAATGGTAGATATGAATCAGTGTATTTTTATGGAGGGGGAGGCAAACATTTGATAACATTAACATAACACTGATGATCCAGAGGGAAACAGAATGCAAGAAAATACCACTATTGTTGGTGGGTCTTATTTATTTATTTATTTGACATTTGTTAACCAGGATAATCCGTATGAGCAAAAGACCTTTTTCAGTGGAGGCCCGGGGAGAAAAGCTCCACATTACAAGTAAGCAAGAAAAATTTACAAAAGTTGAAGTTTAATACAATATACAATAAAACAGTTAAACAGATATAGATAAAGCTCCACAGTACAATATAGTAAGAGGCATTATAGCATAACATTGAAGAAAAAACATAACAAAGAAATGTACAGTAAAACATTTGAATGACTTTATATAACACAGTGGGTTATCTTCAGAGGTTGTTGTACAATGCATAGCAGTTAAGTGATTTATGGTAGTAGGGAAAGGAGGAATAGAGGGGATAGTGGTAGGGAAAGGGGTGGATGATGGTCTTGATGCAGAGAAAGCATTTGACAGAGTAAGCTGGGACTTTATGAGCAGGGCAGTGGAAGTATTTGCATTCCATGATAAAATTATAAGGTTGATTAGGAGGATATATGAGGGATCAGAGGCTAAAATTAAAAGCGGGAGGGTTCCTCTCTGATAATTTCTGCCTGAGCAGAGGAGCCAATCGGGTGTCCTCTTTCCCTTGTGCTGTATGCATTATATTTAGAACCATTGGCAAAGAAAATAAGGAACTCAGGAATTCAAGGATATAATTGGTTTGGTAGTCAAGAAAAACTGGCTCTATTTGCAGATGATATTATTTTATATCTGATAGAACCAGAAAAGGACATTTCAGTCTTGTGAAACATGTTGAGACAGTTTCAGATTTTTTCGGGATATAAAATTAATGAAGCTAAAACAAAGGCAGTAGCGGTAAATTATGTACCCACACTTGCGTTGAATTCAGAATTCAGCAGTATCCATATTTATGGGGACATGATAAAATGAAGTACTTGGGAGTAAGGACTAAAAATTATTCTGGTGTGGCAGCTAAGGACATGTGGGAAGAGACTAACCAAAAGATAATACAAAAACTGAGAAATTGAAAACTCTGTTATATGGATATCAATTGTAAGATACAAGCAGTTAAAATGTTTTTAGGCCCTTGAATTTTATGCACAGGTCAGACAGATTTTACAATCAGAGGAGAAGTTGTGGATGGAAATTAATAGAGAGCTGAAGGATTTTATCTGGAAGATGAAGATGGCAAGAGTCAAGTGGGCTAAACTTGTTCTTCTAATAGAACAGGGCAGCTTGGAATTACCCGATCTGAAGAGGTATTTCAGAGCTACATAGTTAAGGCTCCTGTACATAGCACAAGCAGAAACCTATAATTCAAAGTGGAAGGGGATGATGAAACAGGGGGAAGTTCAAGAAAGACGGAGATACTGGGATTTTGGAGCAGATCTTTAAGGAGAATAACAATAACCATACAGAATATTATACTTCTAAAGTAGCAGAAAGTATTTTAAGAACTAAGCCAGCATGGGAATGGAAAAAGGAGATTCTGACGATAGGGATGACTGCAGTTAGGGATACAGACAATAGGCAAGAGGGGCTGGAACTTATTGGACAAAACTGGCAAGGGAACCAAGGTATTGGGAGCAGATAACTAGAGAGGGAAAGGTAATGGAATCAAAAGACACCTGGAATTGGACTGCAGGTTAGAGACTCCTTTCCATATCAAGGATTGATATCAGATTATAGGCAAATAGAAAGAAGTGGGGGGTCCTAAATGAAAGAACAGCACTGGTAAGGTTTTTAGTAGAATCTAGAACAGAAACTCCTGTTAAAAAGGAATATTTGGTAGACCGTGTAAAATATTGCATAATAAGCATAAGAATCAATCAGAGGAGGTTAGAAAAGATTGGGAAGAGAAATTGGATAAGCAATTAATAAAGAAACAATGGGGGCTATATGTGTGTTTCCCAAATATGCAACAAAGTCTAGAATGTTTAGGATTTTTGTTTGGGAATGTTTACATAGGTATTTTTATACCCCAAGTAGACTCCAAAGATTTTTTCCTCGGGTAGACAGCAAATGTTGGAGATGTGATGGCAAAGATAATTGAGAACACATTTTCTGGGAGTGTAATGAGTTGGCAGACTTTAAAGATTCCGAGCAGACTCCTCTATCAGAGATACTGGGTGAGCAAATTGGTGTATCTAGGGAAATGATTTTCTGAGCTATGATGCAGAATCAAAACTGCATGTACATAGTAAGGCCTTGCTGAGTCTTAAGTATGATAGATGCAAAAAAAATTACTAGAAAATGGAAATCAAAGTCTAAACCAAGTGTACTAGAAGCAATGAATATAGTCATAGAGATAAAACAACTGGAATTGGGATCTTTAGAAAAGGGTAGGAGCAAATTACATAGGAAAAATGGGAATTGTCGGAACAGTGCCTACAGGGGAGAAAAGAAGTTTAAAAAAAGGCAAGATTTGAATGAGCTATGTAATGTTTGATAATGATTGGATAGCTTATAAATGATATGTAAGGTTTGCTAATAAAATTTTGTCATTATGGTTTGTTTTCATTTATATAAATGTATGATTGCCTATGTTTTAAGTGATAATTTAATAAAGATGTTTTGTGTTTAAAAAAATAAAATATAACTGCCCCTGCTATCACTAGGGAACAGGTCCTTAATGCTGTCTCTTAAGGCCAAGAACACTGCAGCACTGGGCCCAGACAGTATCCAGGATGCCTTCTAAATAGCATAAAACATGATCTACCAGGCCATCTAGAATTGCTGTCTAACTCTATCCTCCAAACAGGCTTCGTGCCTCATAATTGGAGAACAGCAACAGTCATCCCTCTGCACAAAAGTGGACCATCTACAGACCCTGGAAACTGCAGACCTGTAAGCCTCACTAGTATTGTATGTAAAGCCATTGAAAAGATTATCGTGAAAGTGATCAGTAATGACATAGAAAACCTCCATATGCTGGATCCAACCCGGTTTGGTTTCATCAAGGGCAGGTCATGCCTACTCCACCTGGTAGACTTCTTTGAGGAGGTCACCAAAGCAGTAGATGAGGGGCATAATAGTTCACACTGCTGCCTACCTTGACCTGGCTAAGGGATTTGACACAGTACCCCACTTGGGCATTGTTGACAAACTTAGTATGTTAGGTACAAACCTTTATGTAACCTGGTACAAACCGTTATGTAACCTGGTGGATAGCCAGCTGGCTCACAGACAGGCCCCAGGAAGTTAGAATTAGGAAGTCCACCTGTAGAAAGAGGCCATTCACAAGTGGAGTCCCCCACAGATCCATCTTGAGACCACTTCTTTTTGGCATTTACCTCTCTGAAGTCAAGGCCAATGTCATTAACCTCTGGCTGACTAAATTTGCAGATGATTGCAAATTAGGAGCTGTCATTGAATTGCCTGACACAAATGTTCTCCAGGATGGGCTGACACGGGCAAAAAAACTAGTGCTGGGGCCATGGACTCGAACTAAATGCCAAGAAATGCATAATAGTTACCAGGGGGTGGATGATTTCCAGAAGTGTACTATCATATTGACAACAGACTCATAAGAATTGACCCCAGTAGTCAGAGACTTGGGGACACATGTGGACAGTAATCTAGCCTTTGATAGTCACGGGTCTACAGTAGTGAGGAAATCATTGTATGTTGTGCAACTAATAAACAAAGGTATGGCATCTAGGTCCAAGGAAATCATTGTTCCACTGTATTTGGCATTCATCAGACCTATCATTGAGTACATTGCCCTCTTTGGTATGTACCTAACCAGGCATATCCAACAATTGGAACATACGCAGAGGTTTCCTCACTAAAATAATACAGGGCATAAGTAACATATCCTATAGAGACCACCTCTCAAGTCCCTATTCCTGTATCCTGACTCATACAGGCTGTTGAGGGGAGATTTATGCCTGGCATACAAGACATTGTCATACCCCACTCTAATGGGCCTCCTGCATATCCGCAAAACAAACAGCACCCGAATTACGTATTCTAAAGACTTAAATCTTGCCTATGATATAAATAGGACCTGCTGGAGAGACTGGTATGTATCCCAGAGACTACCCCTTCTCTGGAACAGACTCCCCATCCATGTGAAGCAGAGTTCCTCCCTAACCAAATGCATGTATAAGTTGAACAGGGATCAGGAAATTCATCTCTAATTCTGTAATGGACACAGGCAGCCTGTAAATGGTTCATCTCCTAAGCCCCTGCTTGTAAATGTTTTATCTCACAAACCCCTGCTTACACTTATCAAGGGCACTTTATGGTTGTTATCCTAGTACTATGCACCTATAATGGTGCAATGGGTAGCATTGTCACTTCACAGCTCTAGTTGATTCTCATCTGGGGTGCTTTCTGGTCATTAATCCCTACTTAATTTGATGGGTTGCCAACTGGCTTACTGACAGAACCCACACTGTAAAAGTAGCTGACTCCAAATCCAGCTCCTGACAAGTGGAGTACCCCAGGGTTCAGTCCTGGGACCGCTCTTGTTTGGCATCTACTTCTCTGAAATACAGGCCAACACTAAGGGACTCTGGCTAACAAAGTTCGCAGATGACTGCAAACTGGGAGCCATTATTGAATCCCCGAATGATGTGGATATTTTACAAAAGGGCCTTACAGAAACAGATACTTAGGGCCAGAGCCATGGGCTCAAGCTCAATGCCAAGAAATGTATAGTTATCCCCTTTGGGGGACAAACATGTACCCATGATTTACCACATAGGTGGCAGTACACTAAACACCAAAAGTGTGATGAGACGTAGGAACACAGGTGGATAGTGGTCTCACCTTCGATAACCACATCACCACAACAGTCAGGAAATCTTTCTGTGTGGCACACCTCATCACTAAGGGCTTTTCATCCAGAAAAAAGGAGGTCATTGTCCCACTGTATTCATCCCTCATTAGACCCATTATAGAATACAATGCCCTGTTTGGTATGTACCTCTCAAGGCATCTACAACAACAGAAAAGACAGCAGAAATTCTAAAAAAAAAGTCCACCTATACTCTGTCACATATCATCTACTCAGAGGCAATCTCTGCTTAACATACAGGAACATATCAAACCCAGAGCTGTTGGACATGCTACACTTGAAGAAATCCCAATCCCTCAGAGACACACCCTCCAGGGATCTAAACCTTGTCATCACAATGAACAAAACATGCTGGAGGGATAGGTTCCTGACCCAGAGACTCCCCAGACACTGGAATAGACTTGCCCATATATGTCAAGCAGAGCGCCTCTTTGGCCTCTTCAAAAGCAACCTTGATTGGATGGGAGACCCTGCGGATCACGTCAGTCGCCCTGCTAGACAAGGATCCAGGGATGTAAATACTGTGGGAAGAAATAGCCAGGGAATTGTTATGGCTAGGCTTGTATAGGCCCTAGGGCCGATAGCCTAGTACCAGCCTATGAGTTTGCATGTCCTTCCTGTCATCGCTTGGGTTTTCTCTGGTCCTTCCTGTCTTCACTTGAGCTTTCTTTATAGTTTCTTCCCACATTCAGAAGGCATGCTGTAGGTAGACTGGACACTCCTAAACTGACCATAAGTGCGAGTGTGAGTATGTGGTATGGAAACACAACCACTGCAAAGCTAGCCACTCAGCAGTGTGAGCATTGGATCTTAGGTGATGGTCACTGTTGATTTGACACTCTGACCTTATGTACAAAATGGGAAAGGGGAAGTTGATGTCTATGCCAGTGGTTTATTACTAAACTTTTACTTTAAACAGCTCTAAAGCTAAAACTAAAGCGTTCATCTTTAGAACACCAGACACTGAAATTTCAATCTGCTCTGCAACTAAAAAAAAGTCTAAGCTGCCTGAGAGTTTCTCATAATCCCATGGTCTGCTGCACTACTCTTCACAGCCGTAATAAGCAAAGAGCTTATGTTGAGTACTCACCATGATTCGTTGCATCATTTCCACTAGGTGAAATTTGGCAGTTTTTTGAGAGAGCCTTGCTTAGGTGTATCTGTGCTGGTCTGTGGCTGGTGCTGGCATAAGCAGTGACAACACATACCAACTGCATGAACTCTCCTTCCTCCAGAGCCTAACAGTTCCTTTTTCTTTTTTGGTCTGTATTCAGTTTATGTCCCCTTCCACAACTTTGTTAGTAAAGTTCCTGCATTTACTTATCTAGATATAAAAACATAACATTTCCATTGTGGATGTCATATTACCTGCTGTGACCCACACATGTATAGCCTGTGTTATCTTGAATTGGAGCATTATATAAGGAGGTCCATAAGTGCCACAGGTTCCACATCCACTCAGCAATACCATATAGAGAACATTTTGGCCTGCCTTCTGGCTAGAAAATTAGTGATTGCTGAGAACTCCCTCACACGGAAACTGATGCTAGGATCCATTGTGTGTAGCCTTCAGCATGGTTCAGACCATCCACCACAGTGACTAAAGCTTGGAGAGTGAAGTATGGCTTAATTGCCCTGGAGGACATTCAGTTTCTGAACTGACCTTCATGACTTCACAGGTCTTCTGCCCCAGCAAGAAAGAATGGACCAGAAGAGATGTGCCCCTGCCACCCATCCTGTGAGGTGCTGGCATCATTTATCCCAAAGGTGATAGACTGGAGATTACTATTGATAAGCCCAACTGGAGATTACTATTGATAAGCCCAACCCCAGTGGGTGAAGCCTGTTGAGTTACCTGGTAACAGATCATGAGTGAGGTAGAGTTAAGCCAGCTGGTCTTGGTTGATTGAGGGAGTCACAGGGCTGTCATTGTGTAGGGCTTGTGGAGCAAGGCCAAGACATTTACTAGATCTTTGTCTGATGGTTGCTTTACTCATTGGTGCATAACAGTACTCAGCACTGGGGTTTGTGCTGGCTCCTGTCCTGTAATTTGCACTTGGCAAGCATGCAGTTATTCACTGGTTCCACTGCTTGGGATCCATAACATGATAGGCATAATCTAATCCTCTTATCTTGCTCCTGAAGATAATTAGAGCTAAGCAACTTCCTCTCTCTCTCAGGCTGCTTTGGGAAGCCAGATGACCTGGAGGACAGACTGCTCCACGTTGGAGAGGGCTGGAGACTTAGTTGTGACTCTGTTCTAGGTTCAAGTAATGGGGCCCATTCATTTAGGAGTTAGCTGGGGGAAGTAGGAGGGAAATAGCAGTTTTGCTAGCTCATGTAGCTCAGTAGAAGGACAGAGTTTCTGGTAGTAACAACAGTACTGTGAGGATTAGATACGCCAGACCGGTCACAAGTAATGGGAACACAGACCAGCAGATTGGGTTTGCCTGCTCTGGCATAATTGCTTGTCAGGTGTGGTGTCAGAACTGAAAGTTGAGCAAAGTCAATAAAATTTAGACTGCTGAAGGAAGAAGTCTTGGCCCAGCTGTCACCATAGCTGGCAGTATGGCTACAGTCAGCTAGTTTGTGTTTGGGGTTGGAGGCTGGGTCACTGGAATGTGATACGGAATTTATTGTCAGTGCAGAGAAGATAAAAAGGAGGAAGAGTGTGAGAGAGGCCTCTGTTTCTAAGCCTAATGAAGATAATAACCCTCCTCCTCCCAGCTCTCTCATTGATGATCTCTGCTTTAATAAAACTATGTTAATCATGAAATCTAGCATGAACCGACTTTGTGCCCCTATTCACCCCCCCCCCAAAATCTTTATCATCTGCTTATTGTAGAAGACTGGGGCATGTGTCATCCCTTCAGTGGAGCTAGTCTTCAGGGATAGCTTTTTGGCATCCTGGTGGCAGCATGACTTTACTGCTATAACCCCTATGAAAGTGGATGCCAAAACCCTTTGCAAGCAGTGTCTTGAGTTGTTAAGAGTCCCTAACCAGGCTTCTTAGAGCTGATTCATATGTAGCCTGTTGGCCAGCATAGTTCCCAAGTACTGAAGCACTTTTCTGCTTTGCTGTCTGACTCCCAAGTACTAAACCACTTTTCTGCTTTGCTGCCTGACAAGGTGTTCTTTGTGTTTCACTGTTGCAGTCATCACCTGTGGGTTATTCCTACTGTGGTAGCCCTCTGTCGGCCCGAATACCAGAGTCAATGTTTTTGTGCACCGTCGCCTGTAGTTTGACATCAGGTCATCAGTGCTGTAAAGCAAGGCAGCCAACGTCATTTCATCAGTCTTTCTTGCCGTGGAGCCCGTAGCAGAAGCAGTTTGCACGAGTGCCAGTCGGTCGCTACCAGAAGTTGAATTTCAGCTGAAGGCGTCTAAAGTTAAGTACCCCATTGGAGACCCTTTTTTCTTGCTCTAACCAATGTCCGAAAAAGTTAACAATTGTCTCGCCTGTGGAAATCAGATCCCACACCAAGACTTTCATTCTTACGGCATCACTTGTTTAGACCCAGACCACGACGTCCCTCGTTTCTGGTTCTGTGCCCTCTTTAATGCGAGAACCATTCATCGTAGAGCTCTTTTTGTAGATAATTATTTTCGTGTTCCGTCTTCGAATTCCGATATGGCATCCATCAGCCTACAATCTGTTGACATTCCGAAAAAACGTAGAGCTAAAGATAGAGACAGGCCACACATGACGCTACCGCTAAGCAAGTCATCAGTTCTCCAGAATTCAGTGAAGCGCTTTGCAGCCCCTGATGCCCCACTCGCTTTCTATGCAGGCCTCTGCTGAGACCCATTTGGAGTATGGTATGCCGTAGAAATCCACTTCATGGTCTGAGCCTTTGGCTGTCTCTACCTCGGTTGGTTCCAGAGCCGCGACGCAGGCACCGGCTTCTGAGGAGGCCTTTCGCACTACCAATTCTAGACAAAAAATGATGTCTTCGCATCCAGCTACCGCTTCTCAGAGACCAATGGATTCTGTCAGGCCTAGAAGCCAGGCCACTCCTAGGAAATCTGCTTCCAGCCACCATCTCGCTACTGCTCCCACACCCCAAGCTCAAATGCTTAAATTGGCAGAGGATCACATCTCCCTTATCCAACGTACTCAGGCACCCACTCCAAAAAGGAAAAGGCATCCTTCCCCAGAAATACTGACAAACCAATAGTCCGAGGAATCTGATTATTCTGCTTGTGAAGAGGAACAACATCCCTTAACTGTTTGACGATTCAGATGCAGAGGAATCCATCCGTTCTGCCTCTCCTCCAGAGGACCTCTCCTTTGGGGAAGCCCTTCACTCCCTCAGGGAGCATTTTTAATGGGAATCTCAAGACTTCCCACAGTCAAAGAATCAACTTAAGAGAGTTTCTGGACCTGCCCCAGCACAGACCCCTGGCCATCCCACCTATTTTGGAAGTGGTGGATGATGTTTTCCATGAATCCACCTTACCCCCTGATGCCCTGCCTCCTGCTTCAACTAAACCTGACAGGTACTACAGAGTACTGGATTCTCACAAATACCTGTACAGGAATCCTGCTGCAGACCCTGAGGTCATTACACAGGAACCCAAGGGAGTTGAGATTAGTTTTGCAGAGAATCCTCTTCCTTCTGACAGACTCCAGAGCTCTGTACAGATAGGGTAAGAAAGTATACACCTCTGCAACCTTAGCTATCAGAGCTCTTGATTATCAGTTCCATATGTTAAAATATCAACAACACACTTGGAACAATTAAAACAGAAGATTGCTACCTCTCCTGACTGTGCCAACTCAAAAGAGCTGGCACAATTACTACACTGCTTGTCAAGTGGCCAAATATTTATTACAGTGTGGATATGATGCCCTAGAAGCCTCTAGCAGGGCAGCAGTGACAGGATGCTATTAGAAGACATGCATGGCTGAAGGAATAACCTCTCCCTGATCACGTCATGTCTAAACTTATAGATGCACCCCTAGATAAGGAACACCTTTTTGGGGAAAAAAGCAGAAGAGGTGCTTAAATGATGGAAGACAAAGCAAATTCTATCCAAACAGTGAAAGATTTCTTTCAAATTCAACCTCCCAGATTCAGGAGGAACTTTCCTTCTAAGTACTGGGCCTTCCCTGCACCTAGCAGACAGGGCTTAAAGTAAGCCCTGCAGGGACAGGCCATCCAGGCCCCTATCCTAGGGCCAGCAAAGAAGCAAACAATGGACCACTTCCGTCTCTAAGACAGGGAGTTGTAAGGCAAGCTTTTGTGGCAAGCACTCACAATGACCCCCCCCCCCCCCCGCCCTGCTTTCATTCATCAAAACCTAGGAGGAAGGCTCACCCTTTTCAAGGACAATTGGGTCTCTGTAACCAAGGACCAATGGGTCTTAAAAATCATTTCTCAGAGATACAGATTCTCCTTCAGCGAACTCCCTATTCCAAGAGGGTACCCAGACCTCCCCCCAAACCAGTGTGCTGAGGCATTGAAACCGGTCCAAACTCTAATATCCCAGGGGGGCAGTAAAAGGTGTCCCTCCAGATCAAACAGGAAAAGATTTCTACTCCAGACTATTCCTTGTTCCCAGAAAAGAGGGCACATGGCACCCCATCCTAGATCTATCCAAACTGAACACCTCCTTGGTGGTCCCCAGTTTCAAAATGCTAACCTTGTAGCAGCTCCTACCTATTATCACACAAAATGACTGGCTTGTGACACTAGTCCTAAAGGATGCCTACCTCCACATCCGCATCACGGAGTCGTGCAGAAAATTCCTGCGCTTTAGTGCAGGCTATCAACACTTTCAGATGTTCTTCATGTTTCACTATTGCAGTCACACTTGGGTTGTCTGCCTGCAGGTAGCCCTCAGTCTGCCCGAATACCAGAGTCTTGGGATTTCTGCATCAGATACTGTCGCCTCTTCCAGGTCATCAGGGGTATAAAACATGCAGCCGACGTAGTTACATCAGCTTTTCTTGCCACGCGGGAGCCCAAAGCAGTAGCAGTTGGCAAGTGCCAGTTGGCCGCTACCTGAAATGTTCGTTGTTCGAGTTTCAAACCTGAAGTCTTTTAAAGCTAAGAACCCCATTGGGGATCCTTTTTCTTGCTCTAACCGATGTCAGAAAAAGTTAACAATTGTCTTGCCTGTGGAAAGCAAATACCTCACAGATATTTTCATTCGTACTGCATCACCTGTTTAGACCTAGACCACAACGTTCCTCTCTGTCGGTTTTCTGCCTTGTTTAACCCCCAAACTATTCGTCGTCGGGCTATCTTTGTCACTAAATTCTTTCGCTCTCTTTCCCCGTATTCCGAAATGGCTTCGATAAGCCATCCAACTACTGATCTTCTGAAAAAACATAAGGATAAAGACAGACAGACCGCATAGGTCCAAAACTGCCAAAAACGCTTCCGTTAAGCTAGTCGCCAGTCCGCCGGTACTCAGTGAGGCACTTTCACAGCCCCTGATACCTGCTTCTACAGATTCGCAGGCCTCTGCTGAGACCCATTCAGAGTCCGGTATGTCTCGAGATGCTTCTTCAACTATGGAACCTGTGGATGTTCATCGTGTTACACTGCTGCAGTCATTACACTTGGGTTATCCTGCCGTCAGGCGGTCACGCAGTCGGCCATAGTTCCAAAGTCTTGGTCCGGCGTCGGTTGCTGTCACCTCCTCCCTGACGTCAGTGCAACAGGGGTATATAAGATGCAGCCGATGCCATTTTCTCCAGTCTTTCTTGCAGCGCGGTGCCCGAAGCAAAAACAGTTCGCAAGTGCCGGTCAGCCGTCTCCTGAGATTTTCATTCCGAATCCAGTACCGAAGTCTTCTACAAAGCTAAGTACCCCGTTGGGGAAACTTTTTCTTGCTGCAGACCGATGTCAGTAAAAGTTAATAACTGTATTTCTTGTGGGAAGCAAATACCTCATAAGGATTTCCATTCCTATTGTATCCCATGCCTAGGCCCTGACCACGACGTTACTGGTTGTCTGTTTTGATTTTGCCCGACATTATTTTGGTAGAAAATTCAATTATATCATGCCGTCGGAACTTCCGACGACCGGAATACACAAAAAGCCAAAGACAAGGATAGGCACCCGAGGCCCAAAACTGACGACGAAGCCTCTTCTAGGCCAGTCACCGGTTCTCCAGTTTTCAGCGAGGCGCCTTCGCAGCCCCTGATGACCGCTTCTGCAGAACCACAAGCTGCCTCTGACTCCCACGTGGAAATGGCTGGGCCTTCGGACGCACAAGCTCTTCAGCCTACCGAGACTAAACTTTCAGAGGGATCCGGAGTAGCTGAACAACCCACAGCTACAGAGGGTGTCTTCAGACCTACTCAGTTAAGCATTAAACCCTCAGCTAAGTCTAAGCCTCCTTTAAAGTCAAAGAAACAAATACAGCATTCTCCACGACAGGCCTCCATGTCTAAGAAACAAATGCTCAAAATGGCCGAAGACCTAATTACTCTGATCAGGGGGTTCCATCCACCTCTTGATAAAAGGCCTAGACAGGGTGCAGACTATGACTCATCCGACCAGGTGTCCATCTCTTCTGATTCTTCCTCAGACCTAGGATACTCTTTACCCCCTTATGAGGATTCTGATGCTGAGGAATCAGTTCCATCAGCCTCACCGCCTGAGGACTACTCCTTTGGGGAAAGCCTACATACCATGAGGGAGCATTTCCACTGGGAAGGCCAGGATTACTCAGAATCCAAGAAAAGGCTCAGAGACTTCCTTTTATTACCTCAACACAGACCCCTTGCTCTTCCGCCAGTGTTAGATATTGTGGATGATGTGTATACTGAATCCAGCTTAAATCCTGATTCCTTACCTCCAGCCCCTGTTAAACCTGACAGATACTACAGAGTCCCTGACTTACATAAATTTCTGTATAAAAGCCCTGTCACTGACCCTGAAACTATTTCCCAGGGACCCAGAGGAGTTAAGGCCTCATCAGCCAAGAATCCAGTTCCCTCTGACAGAGATTCCAGAGCATTAGACAGATGGGGAAATAAAGTATATATGTCTGTAACTTTAGCAATGAGAGCCTTAAATTGCCAGTTTCACATGCTAAAATATCAGCAATTTTTACTGTCTCAGTTAAAACAAAAAATGCTTCCAGAATCAGATCCTCCTAATTTTACAGAAATGCAGAATTTATTGCATGCAGCTGAACAAGTGGGAAAGCATACTTTGCAATGTGGTTTTGATTCTCTAGAGGCCTCCTGCAGAGCAGCAGTTACAGGCTCTGTCATTAGAAAACATGCTTGGTTAAAAGAACATACGTTACCAGATCATGTTAAAGCAAAATTATTGGATGCACCTTTGCAGCAGGATGTGTTATTTGGAGTTGAGGCAGAAGAGGTATTAAAGAAAATGGAGGATAAGGCAAAATCTAGGCAAACGGTGAAGGATTTCTTACAGGTTCAGCCTCCTAGATTTAGCAGAAACTGGCCAACTAAGAATTGGTCCTTTCCAATTACAGACAGACCTCAAAGGGGAAGATCCAGACGTCCAAGAGGTAGAGGTCAAACACAAGTTCCTTACAGGCCTCGACAATGGGTTGCATCAGGCCAAACAGAAGGGGGAAGACAGGCCACAACCATATAAAAAGCAGCTCCAATGACTTCCCAGTACAGCTGCCAAACAAATCCTTCTTGGCAGCCCCCTTGGGAGGAAAATTGGCACTCTTCTACCACAATTGGCAAATGATCACCAAAGACAAATGGGTTCTCAACATTGTATTTCAAGGTTACAGGTTCCACTTTCACACTCTGCCAAGGTTAAAAGGAATGCAAATCTACCACCAAATCAATGGGCAGAGGCTCAAAAACAAATTACAGCACTCATGGATATGAGAGCTATTCAAAAGGTACCATCACAGGAGCAAGGACAAGGATTTTACTCAAGACTCTTTCTGTTACCCAGAAAGGACAAAGCCTGGAGGCCCATTCTGGATCTTTCATCTCTAAACACTTACCTGGATGTTCCGAAATTCAAAATGTTGACATTACAGCAGCTTCTTCCCATGCTGAGCAAGGACGTTGGACCTCAGAGGCATACCTGCATGTCCCTATCAGACAAAACTGCAGAAGATACCTCAGATTCATAGCTGGTTCAATGCACAAACATTCTCTGCACTGCCCTTTGGCTTATCTACTGCGCCCAGGGTCTTCACAAAGTGCCTGGCACCAGTAATTGCATTTTGCAGACAGAAAGGAATTCAAATTTATCCGTACCTGGACGACTGCCTGATTCAAGCAGAGAGCAAGGACGTTCTTCTACAGCATCTGACATTTGTAAAAAAGTTATTAAGTTGCCTGGGGTACACAGTAAACGAAAAGAAATCAAAACTAGTGCCCTCACAAGAGATTATATTCCTGGGTGCTAGCTTGAACACAATGGCCCAGATGGCTTATCTCACGCCAGACAAACAAGGACAACTGACTCAATACTTTCAATTGATGGCAACAAAGACCCAGCTCCCTGCAAGAAAAATTCTGCAGGCCTTGTGTTACATGGCATCCTGCATACTGCTAATTTCATATGCCAGACTGCATATGAGGAAACTACAATGGTACCTAAAGAATGTATGGTCTCAACACTGTCAAAGTTTGGAAACAGTTATACCACTAATCCCTTGCCTTCAACAGGAGTTTCAATGGTAGGCTCAAGCTTGTCACCTCAAGAAGGGACAGCCTTTTACACAACCCACGGCCAGGCAAACACTGACAGCAGATGCATCGGATTATGCCTGGGGAGCACACATGGCAGGCAAATGTATTCAGGGCACGTGGACCGCAGAACAAAGGCATCTTCACATCAATCAAAAAGAGATGCTAGCTGTACAAAATGCGATTATAGCTTTCAAGGACCTGCTGCATCCAGGACAACTACTACTAAAGACGGACAACACCACAGTTATGTGGTACATAAGCAAAGGGGCACTCACTCCTACCCCCTATGCAGACAAGCTATGACCTTATGGAACGCCGCTATAAACCTTCAAGTTCATCTGCAAGCGCAATTCCTGCCAGGAGAGAAAAACACACTGGCAGACAACTTAAGCAGAAACATCATGGATCCCCACGAATGGGAGTTGAATCCACAAATATTCAGAATGATAACACAGAAATTGTGGAGCCCGGACATAGATCTGTTTGCATCCCCAATAAACTACCAGCTACAAAAAATCTGCACAAGGAGTTACCATCCACAAGCATGGAAAGTGGATGCCCTCTCATTCAGCTGGAAGAAACTAAAAGTATACGCTTTCCAACCACTACCTCTCCTGCCAAAGGTACTCATAAAAGCCAGGCAGGACGAGCCAAAGATGATCCTGATTGCACCAGACTGGCCACGCCAGCACTGGTACCCAGTCTTAAGGAGCTTAGCATAAGAACCACCCTGGATTTTGCCTCAAATCCCACATCTGCTGACTCAGCACAACAAACAAATACTACACAGCCATCTAAAGACCTTAAACCTAGCTGCATGGAAGATTCCTTAGTCAAGCAAGCAATGCCTCTCTCCAAAGCTGTTATGGATGTCATTCTGGAGGCCAGAAGGCCTAGTACCAGGAAAGCCTATTCGGATAAATGGAAGAGATTCTGTGCCTGGAACCAAGCTCACAGCCTTGACCCTCTTGTCCCAAACATTCCTCAGATATTACAATACTTAACTGAGATGCTGGACAAAGGACTCTCCTTCTCATCCATCAAGATCCACACCTCTGCCATCTCTGCTCATTACAACACGGATCCACCAATTTTCTCTAATCCTCTGTTAAAACAGTACCTCAGAGGGGCTAAAAACATAAGACCGCCCCGTAGAGCACCTACTCCAACTTGGGACCTCAACTTTGTTTTGGAGAAGCTAACTTTACCTCCTTTTGAGCCAGCCAACACAGCAGAATTAAAATATATCTCTTGGAAAACTGCTCTGCTCCTGGCAATAACATCAGCACGAAGAGTTTCAGAATTACAGGCTCTAATGGCAGTGGAACCTTTCCTCATTTTCCACCAGGACAGGGTGTCTTTACGAACTAACTATACTTTTATGCCAAAGGTGGTATCCAGTGTGGCTCTAAACCAAACTATTCACCTGCCAACTTTTTATCCTAAACCACAGACTAAAGGCTAAGCTTCTGGTGTCATTCTAAGGGGATCCAGTATTTGTCTGCCTGGGACGACATGATTGACAGTCCACGATGCTTTGTCATAGATGGCCTGCACCTGTCGCCCTTAGGATTCCGGATACTGGCTAAAGCTCTTTCCATGCCTATAGTGCCTTTTTTAGGCAAGGTTCAAATGACAAATTCACTACCATAACAGGTACAAGCAAACAACATCTGAGAGTAATGCTACTCAATGCCAGAAGTCAAAACCTCAATATGCACTCACTCGAGGCACTCCTTAAAATGGAGAACACTGACATCTGTGCAGTGACAGAGACCTGGTTCAAAGCTCCAGAGAGCACCCCTGCATTACCAGGCTTCAATTCATACCACACCTTTCGGCCACCTAACCCAGAAAGAAGCACTAAAGGCGGAGGCGTGTCCATATTCATTAAGGATATCCACACCTCCAGGCTAGTTGCACAGCATAATGCATTCGAGATTATCCAAGTGCAACTAACTCTGGGCAAGACCTCAATCCAAATTGTAGCTTGCTACAGACCCCCCACCATGCCCCAGGATTCACACTCCTCATTTCTTGATACACTGGAAAGTATTAGGGTACAACCCAACACCCTAATAATGGGCGATTTCAACTACCCCACCATTAACTGGGAAAACTACTCATGTACCAACTCTTTTGCTCAACGTTTTCTGGAATTCATAAATTCCAACGCCTTGGATCAGCTTACTCACACCCCCACCAGGGGCAGCAATATCCTAGACCTGGTCATTACCAACATGGGAAACCGGTGTTCCACACCAGAGGTCAATTCCTCGTTGGTCAGATCTGACCACAAGCTAATCAGCCTAGACATCCACATCCCACCCCCACCCCCAATTAGGGAAACCATTGTAAAAAACTTCTCCAAAGCCAACTTCACACTTCTTAAGACTGAAGTGGCAAACTTCCTGACACCCATGCAGACGGACAATAGAGGTATGACTGCCGAATCCTACACAAATGCACTTTATAAGCACTTACACGAGTGCATGGATCATACTATACCTAATAGAACCAAGATGTTATCCTCCAAAAAAGGAAGCCAATCTGGTGGTCCTCTGCCATAAACAAACTCCACAACAGAAGAAAGAAACTGTTGCAAAAAAGAGTAAAATCCCATGACTGGAGGAACTCCCTGGTCAACCTCAGTAAGAAGCTGAGATCCCTCCTAAAATCCTCCAAAGCTAGTTACGAAAACAAAATTGCCACGGACTCTAAAGACAACCACAAAGCATTCTGTAGCTATGTCAAGAATCTAAATGGGAACACTCAGATCTGCTCTGAGTTACAGCACAATGGCACTAAATATACAGAACCAACTGATATTGCCAACATCCTAGCAGATAGGTTCAGTGCTAACTTTACCCCCCTCTCACCCCCTAGAGGGCCCATCTCTATACCGGAAGAATGCAAACTTCCTATAATCACGGCTGCACAGGTAAAAAACACACTCTCCAAAGCCAAGAACACAGCATCCATGGGACCTGACAATATCCCAGGCTGCGTTCTACATGAACTACAGAATGAACTGGCACCCTACCTAAGTACCATGTTCAATCATAGCCTCACCTCAGGCTTTGTACCCACTGAATGGCGCACTGCGATGGTTATCCCACTCCACAAAGGAGGAGCCACGACAGACCCCAGGAACTACCCCCCCCATTAGCCTGACGAGCCTGGTCTGCAAGGCCATGGAACGTATCATTGTGGAACTCATAAACAAAGACATTGATAATCTCCAAACTCTGGACCCTACCCAGTTTGGATTTGTAAAAGGCAGATCATGTCTTCTAAACCTGATTGACTTCTTTGAAGCAGTCACCAAAGCCATAGATGAGGGTAAAATGGTTCACACAGCTTATCTAGATCTCGCCAAGGCTTTCAACACCATCCCCTACTCTGGACTTATAGATAAGCTCACTAAACTAGGTACAAATCCACTAAACTAGGTATAAATCCCTATGTCACAAGATGGGTTGCCAACTGGCTCACGGACAGAACCCACACTGTGAAAGTAGCGGATTCCAAATCCGACATCAGACCAGTGACAAGTGGAGTACCACAGGGTTCAGTCCTGGGTCCACTCCTGTTTGGTATCTACTTCTCTGAAGTGCAGGCCAACACAGAAGGTCTTTGGCTAACAAAGTTTGCAGATGACTGCAAAGTAGGAGCCATAATCGAAACTCCTATCGATGTGGGCAAACTACAAAAGGGCCTCACTGAGACAGATACCTGGTGTCAAAGCCATGGCCTGAAGCTCAATGCCAAAAAGTGTATTGTCATCCCCTTTGGTAAAAACTTTGTACCCATGAACTACCACATAGCTGGTAGTCTACTTAATGCCTAAAATGTGATGAGACCTTGGAACACAGGTGGACAGTAGTCTCTCCTTTGATAATCACATCACCACAGTGGTTAGGAAATCCTTCTACGTGGCTCATCTCATCACAAAAGGATTCTCATCCAGAAAAAAAGAGGTCATTGTTCCCTTTTACTCATCACTCATGAGTACAACGCCCCTTTTGGTATGTACCTCACAAGACATCTACAACAACTGGAAAGACCACAGAAATACCTCACAAAGTGGATTACTGGCCTCAAACAGATGCCCTATGCAGATCATCTCAAAGAACTACAGCTTTACTCCATCGCATATCGCCTACTCAGGGGCGATCTCTGCCTAACATACAAAGCCATGTCAAACCCAGAGCTGCTGGACATACACGCTCTAGGGACCTAAACCTTGTCACCACAATAAACAGAACATGCTGGAGGGATAGATTTCTGTCCCAGAGACTTCCCATACTCTGGAACAGACTACCTATCTATGTCAAACAGAGCTCCTCATTAGCACTCTTCAAGAAAAATCTTGATGATTGGATGGGAAATGGGAAATTCACCCCAGGGATCACTTCTGTGGCTTTGCTCGACAGGGGCACAGGAAAATCATTTTCTTGGGTGGCGAAAGCCAGGGTACATTTTTTGGCTAGGCTTGTATGAGCCCTAGGGCCGATAGCCTAGTACCTACCTATGAACCTATGAGAGACTACTGCACTCTTTGGACATTCACATGCAGTTACGCTTCTACTTGGACAAAACCAAAGCTTTCAGAAAATCTGAGCAATTATTGGTAGCATATGCTGCAAGAGCACAGGGAAAAGCCATTTCAAAACAGACTATTTCAAAATGGATAGGACATTGTATATGTTTTTGCTACACATACCATGAAAAACCAGTACCTAGCAACATTAGATCTCACTCCACCAGGGCAACAGCCGCTTCAACTGCCTACCTTAGGGGAGTACCTACCAAGGATATTTTGGAAACAGCAAGTTGGAGTTCTGTACACACCTTCACCAAGCATTACCATCTGCCTCTATACTCTAAATCCAGAGCTGGCTTCGCCACTGCAGTGCTGCAGGGCTTTATAGCCACCCCTAATGCCTTATAGGACCAGCCACCCTTCCTCAGCTTTGGGATTCTACCCAAGTGTAATGACTGCAGCAGTGTAACACGATGAACATAGTACAGATTTGTACGTACCATAAATGTAGATGTTCGAGTGTAGACACTGCTGCAGTCCAGGTTACCCTCCCTCCTTCCCCTCTTCCTGGCTGGTACGTACCTATGTCTTCTACCCTTACTACCTATGGGGAGTATTTGCTGGTACCTGTAAGTTGTTTTTTTGCTTTTCTGATGTATGTTTTATTAGCAATTGGAATTGCCTACATATTTAGAGGCACCTGACATCTGGGGCAAGAAAAACTGAAGAAAATGGCGTCTGCTGCATCTTATATACCCCTGTCGCACTGACATCAGGGAGAAGGCGACAGCAACCGACGCCGGACCAAGACTTTGGAACTCTGGCCGACCGCGGGACCGCCTGATGGCAGGATAACCCAAGTGTAATGACTGCAGCAGTGTCTACACTCGAGCATCTACATTTATGGTAGGTACAAAACTGTACTATGTCTCTACCTTGTATGGGTCCAGAGCCACTGTGCAGGCACTGGCTTCTGAGGGTGTATTCTGACCTTCCGATGTACGTATTAAACCGTCTACTTCGTTTCTGACTAAAACTAATGAGTTTCTCAGGCCCAGAGGTCGCACTACACCTAGAAAACTGACGTCCAAAGTGCATCCTCACGCTCCCATGCCACAAACAAATGCTTAGATTGGCTGAAGACCTTATAACTTTAATTAGGGGAAGCCAGCCTTCTCCCTCTATAAAAGACAAAGGATTGATTTTCCTTCTGATTCTACAGACCATGAGTCCGATGACTCTGATCCCTCTGATTAGCAGGACATTCCCTTTTCTACCTATGAGGATTCAGATGCAGAGGATTCCATTCCCTCTGCCTCCCCTCCACAGGACTTTTCTTTTGGTGAAACCTTACATACCTTAAGAGAGCATTTCTGCTGGGAATGCCAGGACTACCCACAGTCCAGAAAGAGACTCAGAGAATTTTTAGACTTGCGTCAGCACAGGCCTCTAGCTCTACCCCCTGTCCTGGATATTGTAGATGATGTCTTCATGGAATCCAGTCTTACTCCTGATACTTTGCCACCAGCTCCTGAAAGCCTGACAGGTACTGTAGAGTACCTGACTCACACAAATTTCTCTTTAAGAATCCCACTCCGGATCCAGATACCATTTCCCAGGGACCTAAAGGTATTAAGGCTACTACAGCCAAAACCCTACCCCTTCATACAGGGATTCTAGAGCTTTAGACAGATAGGGTAAGAAGGTATATACCTCTGCAACTCTTACCATAAGGGCTTTAAATTGCCAGTTTCACATGTTGAAGTACCAGAAGCATATTATGGAACTAATTAAACAGAAAATGTCATTGCTTCCAGATTGTGCAGAAAGTAAAGATTTACAAGAGTTAATGCATTCTGCAAACCAAGTTAGTAAACATACATTGCAGTGTAGTTTTGATGCCTTAGAAGCATCTTGCAAGGCTGCTGTCACTGGGTCTGTACTGAGAAGGCATGCTTGGCTTTAGTAACAAATCTTGCCAGACCATGTCAAAGCAAAATTACTAGATGCTCCGTTAAACCGGGAATGTTTGTTTGGCACAAAAGCAGAAGTTGTTCTTAAAAAGATGGAGGAAAAAGATAAATTTATGCAAACTGTTAAAGATTTCTTGCAGGTGCAGCCACCTAGATTCAGTAGGCATTGGCCTTCAAAAAACTGGTCCTTTCCAGTCCCTCCCAGGCCTTTTCAGTCCAAACCCAGCGACAACAGACCACCAAGACTACAGTCTCAGGGTATGCAGAGATCTAAGCAATGGAGTGCTCCCACTTCTAAAACAGGGAGTGGTAAGCCGCCCCCTTATGGAAAAAGTTCACAATAACTTATCATCCTTCCCAGCCATGCCCAAGTACTTGCACCCCTAGGAGGAAAACTCACCCTGCATGCAAAAAAATGGATCTCCATTACCCAGGACTGTTGAGTCCTAAACATTGTATTCCAGGGATACAGATTCTACTTCCACTTACTGCCAACCCCAAGCGGGTTGCCAGACTTTCTTACAAACCAGTGGGCAGAGGCTCAAAAGCAAGTACTTTCTCTTCTTCGTATCAGGGCTATTCAACCTGTTCCACTTGAGCAAAGGGGACAGGGTTTCTACTCCAGACTGTTCCTGGTGCCCAGAAAATAGAGCTCATGGCACCCTATCCTGGATCTGTCCATTCTCAACCCCTTCCTGACGGTCCCAAAATTCAAAATGCTTACACTACAACACCTACTTCCTATGCTAGCCAAAGCTCCTGGCTAGTCACCCTAGACTTAAAAGAAGCTTATCTGCACATCCCCATAAGGGAATCTTGCAGGAAATATCTACGTTTCAGGGCAGGCTCTATGCACTTTCAGTTCTCTGCACTTCCCTTTGGCTTATCTACTGCACCTAGGGTATTCACAAAGTGCCTGGCTCCAGCCATTGCATACTGCAGGCAGAGAAATATTCAAATTTACCCCATACTTGGATGACTGCCTGATTCAGGCGGACAGTCAGGAATTGCTACTTCAGCACCTGGCATTTGTAAAGAGACTTTTAACTTCTCTGAGGTACACCATTAACGAAAAGAAATCACATCTGGTGCCCAGCCAAAAGATTGTATTCCTGGGAGCAAGCTTGAACACAAGGTCCCAGATGACATTCCTTACTCCAGAAAAGCAGGTTCATTTTACAAACTACTTCAAACTAATGGCCACCAAAACCCAGCTATCTGCAAGAAAAATACTGTAAGCCCTAGGGTTCATGACCTCATGCATTCTGCTAATTCCATATGCAAGACTACATATGAGGAAACTTCAGTGGTACTTAAGTCTCTGGTGTCATCATTCTCAGGACTTGGAAACACTGATTCATATCATTCCTTGTCTAAGGGACTTCCTTTCACTCAATCCCTCGCCAGCAGAACCCTAAATACAGATGCATCAGACTATGCATGGGGGGATCACATGGCAGTCAAATGCATTCATGGCATATGGAGCCCAGGACAAATTCACCTGCATATCAATCAAAAAGAAATGTTAGCTGTCCAGAATGGTCTGACAGCCTTCAAATACCTTATCCTGAAGGACAACTCTTGATAAAGATAGACAACACCACAGTTAAGTGGTACATAAACAAGCAGGGGGGAACGCATTCCTACCCACTCTGCAGGTTAGCCATGGCCCTGTGAAACACAGCCTTGAGCAATCAAGTGCACCTGCAAGCGCAGTTCCTGCCAGGCAAACAAAATTCATTGGCAGACGGCTAAAGCAAGAATCTACTGGACCCACAAGAGTGGAAACTGGAACCCAACTATTCAAACTTCTAATCAACAGGTGGGGGACACCAGAGGTGGACTTCTTTGCCTCCCCCCAAAACCATCAATTGAGAAATTTTTCACCAGAAATCCCCACAGCCAAGCATGGAGAGTGGATGGCCCTATCCTTTACGTGGGAAAACCTCTCAATTTTTGCCTTTCCCCCTCAGCCCCTCCTCTCAAAAGTACTACTCAAGATCAAGCAGGACAGACCAAGGATGATCCTTATTGCACCAGACTGGCCACGCCAGCACTGGTACCCACTCCTACGCAGTCTGACAGCAGTGTCACCCTGGCACCTACATCAGACACCCTCCCTGCTGTCCCAGCAGGGGGGACAGATTTTGCATCCTCCGCTGCAAACACTGAACCTTGCAGCCTGGCTTATTCCCTGAACACACCACCAGCAACCCTCAGCAAACAGGTGCTGGACGTCATCCTTGAGGCCAGAAGGCCTAGTACTAGGAAATCTTATTCAGAAAAGTAGAAAAGATACTGTTCTTGAAACTAGTCTCTAGGAAAGGACACAGCCCGTGCCCTCCTAACCTCAAATCCTAGATTACCTAGCAGAGATGCTCCACAAAGGCCTATCCTCCTCAATTAAGATTCATGCCTCAGCCATCTCTGCTCATTACAATACTGAGCCACCTCTCTTTGCTCACCCTATGATCAAACAGTCCCTGAGAGGAGCTAACAATTTAAGACCCCCAAGGATAGCTCCTACCCCTGCCTGAAACCTTAACTTTGTACTAGAGAAGCTCACACTTCCCCCTTTTGAACCTGCTGCTACAGCAGAATTAAAATTTCTCTCTTGGAAAACAACCTTACTTCTAGCCATCACTTCAGCAAGAATAGTGTCTGAGCTACAGGCACTAATGGCTGTGAAACCATTCATTGCTTTCCATGCTGACAGGGTCTCCCTGAGGACTAACCCATCATTTATGCCCAAGGTGGTATCCATTGTGGCTTTAAACCAATCCATCCATATACCAACCTTTTTCTCTAATCCTCAGAATAAAGGAGAGAAGGATCCTGCACTCCTTGGACGTGTACAGACATCTCAGGTTCTACCTTGACAGGACTAAGCCTTTCAGAAAATCTGACCAGCTGCTAGTCAGCTTTGCTACAGGAGCAGAGGGCAAGGCTATTTCAGAGCAAACCATTTCCAAATGGATAGCACACTGCATCCATTTCTGCTACAAACACCATGGAAAACCTACTCCACAGGGGATCAGAGCTCATTCCACTAGGGCTACTTCAACTTCTACAGCATTTCTCAGGGGAGTCTCTACCAGGAACATCCTGGAAGCTACAACCTGGAATTCTGTACACACCTTCACAAGCATTACCACTTACCTGTCTTTTCTAAATCCAGAGCTGGATTTGCCACAGCAGTCTCACAAGGCCTGCCTGCCAACCCTAATACCTCTTGACTGCCTCCACCCTTACTCAGCTTTGGGAATCAACCCAAGTGTGATGACTGCAACAGTGAAACACGAAGAACATAGTACAGTTGTGTACACTTACCATAAATGTAGATGTTCGAGTGTATTCACTGTTGCAGTCCTGGTTTACCCTCCCTCCAGCAACCCTGACTTTTCTACACTTTCTGCCTATCCTCTTTTTGGCCATATCTTACAGCTATGGTATTTACTTTTTACTGGAGGTGTTCCACACCATATAATTGCTTCCTATTTTGGGGGCTCCTGACATCTTGGGCAAGAAAATTGATGTAATGGCGTCGGCTGCATGTTTTATACCCCTGACGACCTGATGTCATGGAAGAGGCGACAGCATCCGACGCAGAAATCCCAAGATTCTGGTATTCAGGTCGACTGAGGGTTACCTGCAGGCAGATAACCCAAGTGTAATGACTGCAACAGTGAATACACTCGAGCATCTACATTTATGGTAAGTGTACACAACTGTACTTTCTCTGCACTGCCCCTTGGCTTATCTGCTGCTTCCATAGTATTCACCAAATGCTTGGCCCCGCCTATAGCATTCTGCAGACAGAGACATTTACAAATTTACCCTTACCTGGACGACTGCCTCATTCAGGCGGACTGCAAAGAAAAGTTGCTCGAGGACCTTCTCTTTGTCAAATCACTCCTAACTTCCCTAGGATACACCTAATTGCCCAATACTTACCAGGGATCAACAACACACTGATGGACCAACTAAGCAGAAACTTATTGGACCACATGAATGGCAGCTCCACAGAGAAATCTTTCTGCAAATCACCCAGGAGTGGGGGACCCCAGAAGTGGACCTCTTTGCCTCGCACCTCAACCACCAGCTGCACAAGTTCTGTACCAGGGAGTATCACCTCCTAGCATGGAAGGTGGATGCCTTGACCTTCACCTGGAGCTTCCTCTTTGTGTACGCATACCCTTCTCTGCCCCTTATTGTCAAGGTTCTGATCAAAATAAGAGAGGAGAGACCAAAGGCCATCATCATTGCACAAGAAAATCATATGCAGGAAAATGGAAAAGATTCTTTTCCTGGAAACAGTCAAAAGGGGGCAGTACTTCTCAAACTTCCATCCCTCTCATCCTGGATTACCTAGCAGAGTTGCTGAATAGTGGCCTCTCTCTCCTCTATTAAAATCCATGCCTCGGCCATCTCTGCCCATTATGATTCAGACCCACCCCCCTTCTCTCATCCTTTAATTAAGCAATTCCTTAGAGGGGCTTCTAATGTCAGGCCCCCCAGAAGGCCTCCGACACCACCCTGGGACCTGAATTATGTGTTAGAGAAACTAACCTTACCTCCTTTCTAACCTGCCACTTCAACAGAATTCAAATACCTGTCTTGGAAGACTGCCTTCCTACTAGCTTTCACCTCAGCCAGAAGGGTCTTGGAACTTCAAGCTCTCATGGCTGTCAAGCCCTTCATACTTTTCCATGCAGACATAGTCTCCCTGAGGACTAACCCCTCCTTTATGCCCAAGGTGGTATCTGATGTGCCCTTAACCTGGCCATACACCTTCCCACCTTCTACACTCACTAGACATGCACAGACAACTCAGATACCATCTGGACCGTACTAAGCCATTCAGAAAAGCAAACCATCTTTTTGTAAGCTTTAGGGCAGAGAGAAAGCCCATCTCCAAACAAACCACTTCAAAATGGATTTCACACTGTATCCATTTTTGCTACAGACTACATGGGAAACCTACCCCTAAGTCTATCCGTACCCACTCCAATAGGGCAACCTCCACTTCCACTGCTTCCTCATAGGAGTACCTACCAGGGCCATCTTGGAAGCAGCCACCTGGACCTCTGTCCATACCTTTACAAAGCATTACCACCTACCTCTTTTTCTAAGTCTAGGGCAGGGTTTGCCTCTGCAGTTCTGCAGGACCTCCTGACCCATACCTAGGACACAACCAATCCTTTCACCCGTTTCCTCAGCTTTGGGAATTGTCCCACAGGTGATTACTGCAACAGTGAAACACAAAGAACATAGTACAGTTGTGTGCACTTAACATAAATGTAGATGTTCGAGTGTATTCACTGTTGCAGTCTTGGTTTCCCTCCCTCCATCCCCCATTTAACATATTCCCCTAGAGTGACACAAGCTTCCCAAAGTGGCTTTTAGCCACCAGGACCACTTCTCTCTTTCCTCTTGTGCTTCTGACGGGTTAGGGCAAGAAAAACTGATGTAATGACATCTGCTGCCTTGCTTTATAGCACTAATGACCTGACGTCAGACTACAGGCGACGGCAGCTGGCGCACAAAAACATTGACTCTGGTATTCAGGCCGACCGAGGGATAACCCACAGGTGATGACTGCAACAGTGAATGCACTCAAACATCTACATTTATGGTAAGTGTACACAACTGTACTTTCCTGTCCTTCCTAGATGATAAAGCTGTGGAAAAGATAGACAAACTCCCAAAGTCTGGGCTCAAGGAGAATCATAATGTGACCCTGTCTGCTAGTTCCTGAAATTCACTTCATTGTAGCCTGCTTTAATTGAGATTGTATGGCTACTATAACTAGACCCACATGCTTTTTTTTTTTGAGGTAACACCAAAGATTCTTAAGATCTGTAGTTCTGTGATTAAGGGGACAGCAGCTAGAAAGACTTATCTTCATGATTGGGAACCAAGTAATGGGGTCAGAGGTAAAATACATGGGAGATCTTAGAACTCATCAGTAGATAACTACAGTAATCTTTATAGAACAGCCAGTGGAAGTGAAAATTTAAGGAGACTAAGATAAGAAATACCGGTACTTGCTTATTAATACAACCAGATTTTTGCGGTTGTGGTAATACACTTTCCGATATGTTAATGATACCAATAATACATACAAAATGACACAGGCAATGTTTGTTTTTCACAAAACACTTAGTTTAGGTAGGAATATCACTGTACCATTTGAGAAATGAATCTTTCAGTTAGGGTATGCCATTTCATGTCATATTACATTTCTTTGTCCTAGTATGCTTAATGCAAGTTCCTTTTCTTGAGGCAGCAAATGTTGTCAAAGTTGTAGTTGACATTTGGAAATAACATCTCTGTAGCTATTTATTTTTAGTGTACTGACCAGGAGCTTTGTATATTCATCACGTGTTTGTTGGATTTACCAACGAGTGAGAAGGAATCAATTACAGTATTTCAGCGTACGGAATTATACCAGCAAACAAGGAATGCTGTTCAGGACATGCAGTGAAACTGTGCTTTGGAAAATAAATATTTTGGAAGTGCAATTCAGAGAAATGCTATCAACATATTGGAGTTCGGATGGAAATTGGTTTGATGGCAGTAGGATTAATTTTACCACTGCTGTCCGTTTCATTTACTGGTGGTGTAAGCAGTTGACATCAGTAAGTTTCTGTCAGCAAGAACTGAACATGGCTGGCAAGACTGTCATTGACTGGAGTAACTACTTAAGGGAAGTCTGTGTCATGGAAATGGAGAAACAGGAGAAGAAACAAATCAGAGGACAAGGGTATATAGTCGAAATAGATGAATCTCTATTCACTCGTAAAAGTAATGCTGGTCGTATCCTCCCTCAACAGTGGATATTTGGAGGGATATGTTGGGAGACCAGAGAGACATTTCTTGTAAAAGTCGCTGATACAACAGCCTCAACATTATTTATCAAGATAACAGAGTACATAAAAGAAGGCAGCACTATTTACTGCGACTCCTGGAAGGCTTATTAAAGCAAACAACTAGAAGAAGCTGGCTTTACCCATGACAAAGTTAACCACAAATGCAACTTTGTGGATCCAGATACAGGAGTTCATACACAGCACATAGAGAGAATGTGGGGTTTCATAAAGTGGAGGGACAAAAGACAAAGAAGTACTGCACATCACCATTTGGACTCCTACCTAGTAGAATACATCTGGCAAGAAACACAGCTTGCACAGAAAAAAAAAATATCTTGATGCAATGCTGACGGCAATTGCAGACAATTTTCCCCCACACAAAAACAATAAACCAGCAACTGAACAATCCACATCTGTGCTGCCATAATGCATCCACAAATCATTGCAACAGTACCTCATATGTACGAGGATACCACCATCACAATAAAAAAAAAACTACTGTCAGCTTCTCAGTACATGACTAGCTTAGTACCACCTGTCATCATCATTTAATAACACTACTTTCAGCCTCCATTATACCACTAACTTTTGAAGTCTGTTCATAGAGTTTTATACATTATAGTATTTGTAGTACTTTAAGGTATGTTTCAAAGTTTAAAATAAATAAAACAATTTACCAAAAACATTTCCAGGTCTCTGTTTTTTTTCTTTTGAAAGTAATATCCTAACACACAAAACAATCCTTTCTGCAGTACAACAGCAGTCCAATCAAGCATTTCCAGGTCTCCGTGTTTTTCTATTCTGTCGTAAGACAGCAGTCCAACCAATTGTAAAGCACGCATAACAGGAATTTAATTTTCATGCTTGTTTACCCTACGAAATTTAGGACAAACTAACTTGTACCCAGTAAAGACGTAACATAACAGAAAATGCTAATTCCCACACTCCCTTTTCAGGCCAACAAATGTATTACTGCAACCAAGAAACTCTGGTTGCGATAATACATAAGTACTGAAATACCTCTAAATCTTGAACAAGCTAACAGCCTCTTAAGGCCAGTATCAATGTAGTATCTCAGGCAAGTATTATAGTGTACCTGTAGGTATTTGGTGAAGATGAAGTGCTTGACTCATGACTTATTTTGCTGAATGAGGTTGCCCAGTCTTTGAAAGAGGCTATAGTTTCAGTTATTGTAAAGGAAGGTAAGGTCCCTAGGCTGCTATCCTCTTACAGACTCACTTCATAAATTGTGATTTTTAAAATGGATTTTTAAGCCATTTTCATGGCTGTTAATAATGAAGAGAGTGGCAAGCATAGTTGTACAGTTGATACCTACTGATCATTGTGGGATTGTGTGGGAATGGTAGACCCATGATAAAATAAGAACATAAGTGATTATTGATTTTGCCCAGCTGAGCATGGATGCACTAAATGGCTTCAGTAGGATTGATTGCCCATTTATTTTTGAGATTTTAGAAATGATGCAGTTTCCATGTGGGTTTTTGGATCTTCAAAGAGTATTATGCAAAGATGCCACAGCTCTAGTTAAGATTGCAGCTAGACCACCCAACTCTTCAGCTTGCTAGATGTACACATCAGGGATATCCCTTGTCATCTCCACTGTTATCTCTATATGAAGAGTGTCAAGTACTAGTCATAAATCATTTGAGGCTGAAGCGGTATTTGCCAGTGGTAGCATAGTTATGGAGGGGCAGCTGCCCTGGGCACAAAGTGTTGGGGGGTGTGATCAGCCGATCCTGATCTCTAATGAAATACTGGCTTTTAAAAGCCAGCATTGCATTTGCAGTCAAACCTGAGTACTGTAACCCACCGTGTGTGGTCTAAACTGTAGTTTGCTCCAGTTTAAGAATAAGAAACAAATCTCTCTCTTGTTTTTTTAACTCAAACCTGGGAACTGTAGCACTCCTTTCAGGCAGGATATAAACTGCAGCAACTGTTTACTACAGTTTGCAAGAATAAACTTTTTTTAAACTAAAACAGGAGCACTGTAGTGCTCCGGTCAGGCAGGGTATAAACTGTAGCAACTATTTCCTACATTTGTATCAAGCAATTTGCTACAGTTAAAAAAAATGTAAATTTCTTATTCTTTTTAATAAAATGGAGAAGTCTCAGTGTAGTGGCAAGGTACAGAAACTGGACCTGAATGACTTTGCAGGGGTGGGAGTGTTGTACATGTGACCACCTGGTTTGCGTGCCAGTAAAAGGAATGTCGATGTCCTTCATGGATGCATCTGCAGTCATAACAACTGGGTTGTCCTGTCGTCAGGCAGCCCTGCAGTCGGCCGGATTCCAAAGTCCGGGTCCGGCTTCGGCTGATGTCGCACTCCACCCGACGTCATCTCTGTTGGTCTTCGGGTATAAAAGCATCAGCCGACGCCATTTTCCTCAGTCTTTCTTGCCGCGTGGCGCCCGAAGCAGAAGCTGTTCGCAAGTGCCGGTCGGTCGGATCCAGAGATTACTTCTACCGAATACTACTTCGAAGACTTCTAAAGCTAAGTACCCGTTGGGGACTCTTTCTTGCCTCAGCCGATGTCAGAAAAAGTTAACAATTGTTTAACCTGTGGGAAACAAATACCTCATAAAGATTTCCACTCTTACTGTCTGCCTTGTTTAGGCCCAGCCCACGATGTAGCAGCCTGTTCGCCTGTGCTTCTTTCAACCGACGAACGCTTAGGCGTCGGTCGGAGTTTGCAGAACAGTTTTTCGGTTCTGATTTTGTGTACATTATGCCGTCGGATCCTCCGACTACCCCATCTACCAAAAAACGCACAGAAAAAGACCGACACTCGCGGTCCGCGGTTTCGGCGAAACCATGGTTAAGCAAACCGCGAGTGTCTCGGTTTCGGCCGAAACCGAGAAAACTGATCTAAGTACAGCTGAACCTATTCCTACAACTGAGGCCCCTGCTACAACCCTTGAATCGACCTCAGAAATTTTACCCACTACGGTGGTTGACTTATCAGACACCATGCCCTTGGATGTCTCTACCCCAGCACGTGGTGCTGCTAGGCCTCCAGCAGCCATGTCCATTAAGGCCTTTGCCAGGGCTAAAGCAGCCAAGACTACTAAAACAGTGCCTGTTAAACCCCCACATCCAGGCCCTCTTCTAGTTCTCAAATGCTTACTTTGGCAGAAGATTTAATTTCTTTAATTAGAGGATCTCAATCTCACCCAGACAGGGCCTCTCAGCCCCAGAGAAGAGACCTAGGGCAGAGCCCCTGAGCCAGTGTCCTCTGATGATTCTGCTGATGAATCAGACATAACTGACCAGCCAGAGGCTCCCTTCTCCAATTTTGAAGATTCTGATGCTGAAGAATCCATTCCAGCTGCTTCCCCACCAGAAGAATTCTCCTTTGGGGAAACCTTGCATGCCATGCGAGAACAGTTCCAATGGCAGCAACAGGATTTTTCAGACTCCAGAAAAAGACTTAGGACCTTTCTGCACCTCCCACAGCACAGGCCCTTAGCTATACCTCCTGTTCTCTCTGTGGTGGATGATGCTTTCAATGATGTTTGCTCCGCTCCAGATTCTTACCCCCAGCTCCTGCCAAACCAGACAGATTTTACAGGGTGCCAGATACTCATCACCACCTTTACAAGGCCCCACTTGCAGACCCAGAAACTATATCCCAGGGTCCCAAGGCAGTAGCCGCGACCATAGCTAAAAACCCTATTCCTTCTGAAAGGGAAGCAAGGTCATTAGACAGATGGGGTAAAAAGGTCTACACTTCAGCTACTCTCTCAGCTAGAGCTTTAAACTGTCAGTTTCACATGATACAATACCAAGAGTTTATGCTTGATCAGTTAACTAAAAAACTAACCACTGATGAATCTCTTGATAAGAAATATGTATTAGAGATGGTAAATAACATACAACAGGTTAGCAACCATTCCTTAAAATGTGGCTATGATGCACTGGAGGCTTCATTTAGATCAGCCATGACTGGCACAGTGATAAGAAGGCATGCATGGCTAAAGGAACAAGCTTTACCGGATCATGTTAAAGCCAAGTTGCTAGATGCTCCTATGGACAAGACAAGTTTGTTTGGTACACCTGCCCAGCAGGTTATGAAGAAAATGGAAGAAAAGGCAAAATCTGTTCAAACTGTTAAAGATTTCTTGCAGATTCAACCCCAAGGTTTAGCAGGAACTGGCCTGCCAAAGATTGGTCCTTTCCTGACTCCACAAAATTTCAAAGAGGCAGGAATAGACCTTCCGGAGGGAGAAACCAATCCAGAGGAGGTGCTTACAGAGGGCGACAGTGGCAAGGTAACAACAGAGGCACAGACACAGCCACTGCCACTACATCAGCACAACCACAGTGACTTAACCCTAAATCCGCCTACCAGGGAACAAATAGCAGCTCCTCTAGGCGGAAAGTTAACCTTATTTTCAAAGAACTGGCACTACATAACAAAAGACAAGTGGATTTTACAAACCATAGATCAAGGTTACCGGTTTCACTTCCACACCTTACCAGTCAAAAGAGGAATGCCAAATCTACCTCCAAATCAAAAAACAGAGGCTCTACGCCAGATAAGGTAGTTAGCAAACATGAGAGCTGTGGAAAGAGTGCCAACAGCAGGGCAAGGAAAGGGGTTCTACTCCAGACTATTCCTAGTTCCAAGAAAGGAAAAAAGTTGGAGACCAATTCTCGACCTGTCCACCTTAAATACATACATCATTGTCCCAAAATTCAAAATGCTGACCCTACAGCAACTTCTTCCCATGCTGGGCAAGGAGTCTTGGCTGGTAACTCTAGATCTCAAGGAGGCATACCTGCACGTCCCCATTCGACCAATCTGCAGAAGATACCTCAGATTTCTTGCAGGATCAGAGCACTATCAATTCTCAGCATTGCCCTTTGGCTTATCTACTGCCCAGAGTATTCACAAAATGCCTGGCATCAGTAATCGCCATTGCAGACTACAGGGAATTCAAATTTACCCATACCTGGACGACTGCCTGCTACAAGGGGACAACAAAAGCAAGCTGACAACAGATTTACAAAGGGTCATTTACTTGCTACAAGCACTGGGATACACAGTCAATTTACAAAAGTCAAGGCTGATACCATCCCAAACAAGGACATTCTTGGGCGAATTGGACACAGTAAAACAAATGGCATTCCTGACTACAGAAAAGCAAAAGAACTTCCTCTTTACTTCTTGGCACTAACAAAACTGAACAAGTTAACAGCAAGAAAAGTTCTGCAGGCCTTGGGCTTCATGGCATCATGCATAATCTTGGTTCCATTTGCCAGACTACATATGAGGAAACTACAGTGGTACCTAAAGAATTTATGGTCCCAACACAGACACAGTCTAGAAACAGAAATCCCACTAATTCCATGCTTGAAACAGGAGTTCCTATGGTGGGCTCAGGCATGCCAGTCAAACCCAGGCCTACCCTTTCGCAGATGTCAAGCAAGCCAGACCATCACAACAGACGCTTCAGACCTAGGATGGGGGGCCCACATGCTGGACAAACGCGTGCAAGGATTGTGGACACAGGACCAACTTCACCTGCACATCAATCTAAAAGAAATGCTGGCAGTAAAACTGGCAATACAAAAGTTCAAACCATTTCTCAAAGAGGGCCAGTTGATGATAAGGACAGACAACACCACAGTCATGTGGTACATCAACAAACAGGGAGGCACTCACTCATACCCCCTATGCAGAATGACCTTGGAGCTGTGGACCCTGGCACTCAGCCACAACATCCAGTTACAGGCAATATTTGTACCGGGGAAAGACAATACTCTAGCAGACATATTAAGCAGAACCACTTCGGATGCCCACGAATGGAAGCTGCACCCGGACATCTTCAAGACCATCTCAAAGAAATGGGGAATGCCACAGATAGACCTATTCGCATCACCTCTCAATCACCAGCTCAGAAAATTCTGCACAAGGACATTCCACCCACTAGCATGGAAAGTGGACTCGCCTCTCCTTCAACTGGAAAGGCCTAACAGCATATGCATTCCCACCTCTTCCCTTGATACACAAGGTACTACTAAAAATCAAGGAAGAATGTCCAAGGATAATCCTGATAGCTCCAAACTGGCCAAGACAGCATTGGTACCCACTACTGAGGAGCATGTCTCGGAACAATATGTGGCCAATACCCCTGATGCCTTTGATGTTAACTCAGAACAACTACAGCATCATACATCCAAACCTAAAAACGTTGCAACTGACTGCATGGAACATCACATAGCAGCAGCTAATCCAGAACTTTCCCAAAGAGTTAAAGACATTATTCTTGAAGCACGCAGACCTTCTACAAGAAGGAACTATGCTGGAAAATGGAAAAGGTTTGTCATTTGGAGTACGGAAAGAGGAAAAGATGTGTCAAACATAGATATGCCTAACATTCTGGAGTATCTGGCCGAACTTCTTCATTCAGGCCTGTCCTACTCCTCCATCAAGATACATGCATCAGCTATTTCAGCAGAATACAGCTTTGATCCACCTGTTTTTTCGCACCCTTTGCTCAGGCAGTTCCTCAGAGGTATCAAGAATGTAAAACCTCCAAGGAAACCACCATTACCAGCTTGGGATCTAAACTTTGTGCTAGAAAAGTTGACACTAGCACCCTTTGAACCAGCAGCAACAGCAGACCTACAACACCTGTCATGGAAAACTGCTTTCCTACTGGCAATTACATCAGCAAGGAGGGTTTCAGAACTACAGGCCTTAATGGCAGTACAACCCTTCCTAATCTTCCACCAAGATAGAGTGTCCATGAGGACTAATCCTACATTTATGCCTAAGGTGGTATCCAGACTGTCTTTAAACCAGGCAATCCACCTACCTACCTTCTTTCCCAACCCACAAAACAGAGGGGAAAGAATACTGCATACCTTGGATGTACATAGACAGCTACGCTACTACTTGGACAGAACAAAAAATAGCAGAAAGACTGACCAACTTTTTGTAGCCTATGCAACAGGAATGGAAGGAAAAGCTATTTCCAAACAGACAATCTCCAAATGGATAGGAAATTGCATACGATTCTGTTACTCCTTCCATGGAAAACCGATTCCACAGAACATAAGACCTCATTCTACAAGGGCAACAGCCACTACCACAGCCTTCTTACGAGGAGTGGCAACCAAAGACATTATTGAGGCGGCTACTTGGACCTCCGTGCATACATTTGCCAAGCATTATAATTTGCCTCTATATTCCAGATCCCGAGCAGGGTTTGCCACTGCTGTACTGCAAGGGATCCTAAACACACCATAATCTTCTTTTATCCTCCTCCCCTAGTTGGCTATGGTATTCTACCCAGTTGTTATGACTGCAGATGCATCCATGAAGGACATAGTACAGTTTTGTACCTACCATAAATGTAGATGTCCGAACTGGATAGCATCTGCAGTCAGGATTACCCTCCCTCCTTCCCCTCTGTGGTACTCCTAGGGTGTTTACCCTCCTAATAGCTAGCTCTTGGGGGGGAGTCTTTTATGGTGTATTTGTTTGTATATATGTACATACATGCTTATTGTTGTGTTTACCTCTATCTATTTGGAAGCATTGGCATCTATCCAAATTTTAGCCTGCAAGAGGGCTACTGGCATCTGGGGCAAGAAACACTGAGGAAAATGGCGCCGGCTGATGCTTTTATACCCGAAGACCAACAGAGATGACGTCGGGTGGAGTGCGACATCAGCCGAAGCCGGACCCGGACTTTGGAATCCGGCCGACTGCAGGGCTGCCTGACGACAGGACAACCCAGTTGTTATGACTGCAGATGCTATCCAGTTCGGACATCTACATTTATGGTAGGTACAAAACTGTACTTTTTTTTGCTCTTCACTTGAAGAGATGGACATGTTCTGTTTTATGGTACCAGCACATGGCACTGGTTGAGCCAGCTGCACTTCTGTTTGTGGGAAGGCCTGAAGCTTAAATTGTTAGCTTTTACCAGTGATATAGTTATAATCCTATCGTATCCATGGAATGACTTGTATAACGTATTCAGTATTCTGGGAGAAAAATAGCATAATGTCATTGCATATAAGAGAAGGTTATACCATTTTAAGAACTGCAGACTTGGCTTTGTATGTTTGTGGAGTCCTAATCATCTAAATTATTTGAGTTTTCCCGTCTTAATTCTTTCGATGGTTCAGTTGAAGTAACATAGCAGGCTATGAGAATGAAACTTTATTTTTTTCAGAACTGGAAATTATTCATTTGGACTTGCATCAAAGGGTATTAACACCAGAGTGATTTGTTCTGCCACAGATTCTTTCTATAATTCAAGCTTTTTCAGCCCCAGTTCCATCAGGATTGCTTTTGTTTTGAAGAAGTTGACACTAAAATTTTATGAGAAGGGAAACATCCAAGCTTCTGTCAAAGCATTGGGGGGTGGCTGATATCTGTTTATATTAACATACAATGTAGTTAAAAATTTACGTCTAGTGTGCTGGAGGAAGGGAATAATTTGTATGGGAAAACAGTGTTGAGACACCAGAAAACACGACTGTGATCATGTCACAAACATGCCCAGAGTTTGACTTAAGAAACTAAAAAGTGCTTTTAAAAACTTGAAAGGTGTTTCCTGTGTCTTGGAGAATTGTTGAATGGTTATTAAAGAAGAAAATGAACCAATTGTTAAGGAGGAACTTGATGAGAAATGCTTAGAGCCTTAGGGCCTTAAAGAATCTGCAGTGGTAAAGTTCAAAACTAGTTGGGATAGCCTCTTAAATCACCAGTTTATAAAAGAGAAATTCTGAAATTTGTGTCGCTCCCTATAATATACCAGTAATTCTCAGAAATTATTTTGATATATTTTACTCTGACTGTGGTCCTGAATGTGTTGATTAACATAGAGAATGAGGTGTTGTGGTGCCAGATAGGTAAAAAATGATGATTTGGTTCATATTTTTGGGGTTGTTCTAGAGTAGCCATTTTCAGGGCAGATGTGTCATTTCCAAGTAACTGTTGTGGCAGGACATTCTTCTGTGTCCCAAATGTTTTTTTTTAGGGGGTGGGGTGGGGGGCTTACTGAAAACAACTTGACTAAATTGACCATTTGGGCACAGGAGAAAAATATGCTGTTAAATAGATCAAAAACTAAGCATGCGAGATTTAGGAGACGTAAATTGAAAGGTGAATATTTAATACAGCACACAGTGATTGAAACCATAGATTAATTTAAGGACCCAGATCTATAGGTAAATACAGCTTTGAATTTTTCTAACCATATCAACCATTTGGTTAAGGATAGATCTGATGTCATCCTTTTCATTCTTCCTGACTGATGGGTTACAGATCTGACCCTCAGATCCGACTCGGCCATATTCACAAGACTTTGGATCCGAGTCTTAATCTCCTCCCTTACCCACAATGCTGTACACCATCCCCAATCCCCCAGATCTCGTTTGCCACCTAGTGTCAAGGTGCAGAGCCTGGTTTTGAGGCATGAGAGCATTTTTTTATTTATATATTTTTTTTACAGACTTTGAGCTAAAAATTGTAAAACAGTTTTCCTAGTTCTTGTGATAGCTTTTGATATTTTTTTTTCTCCTCCTCCTTCATCTACCCTGTAGAAATTTTGCAGGTGTTAGGGCATTTACTTTTCTTCCTACGTTTTCTTTCCAAGTGCTTTGGCACTTCTTATATAACTGTTAATTTATTTTAATTTAAAAAAAAAATTTTCACAAGAGTGTGTGCAGTGTGTGGTGGGGTGTATATTAACGTACATTGATAGTGGTTAAATATGTCGTTAATTGGGTCATGCTAGTGAAGAGTTTGTTTATTGTAGCTATGTCTGAAAAACCTTCAGGTTTTAAGAGATGCACTTCTTGTGGGCACAAAATCCCTCATTCTGATGCCCACAAGAAGTGCGTCTATTGCCTGGGCCCTGAACATTTGAGATCGGCCTGTGACATGTGCCACCTTTAATCCCAGAGCCATATTTGACCACCGGAATAAGCTGATTCTCAAAGGCTTGCTACCAACCTCCTCATTTTCTTCTCCTGTGACTCAAAACCCCTCTAAATCACATGGCTATGATGAACCCAAAAAGAGAGCTTTACAGAAGTCACAGAGGACTTCCTCTGAACTTCCTCAGAAGCCTGTGAAAACATCAGATGCGACACCCTCAGATCCAAAGACAATATCATCTCCATCGGATCTACAGATCCCTATGGATCCAAAGAATATTACTTCCTGCTCTGATCCACAGACCCCTATAGATCCGGAGAATATTACTTCCTGCTTGGATCCACAGATAGCTTCAGATCCAACGGAGGTACTCATTATAAGTAGCTCCCCCTTCTTTCCACTTAATTTTGGGTCCCAGAAATTCAGACCAACAGCTAGGAGCTGAACTTCAGAAAGTGTACTAACAACAGTCTCACTGACCCTTCTGTGTAAGTTATTTCAGACACAAACTAAACATTCCAGGCCTACTTCCTCAGCTTTTTCAGATACTCTAGGAGTTTGACAGAGGCCGATATGGACAGAATGAAATGGAAGTTTCTTAGCTCTTCGATCCAGATGGGGGTCTTGCCAACTCCATCTCATCTCAGATCTGTGAGTGCACCAACCCAGCCTGTATAGTGTCCTTCTCCAATCCAACCAGTGGTTTCAGAGTCCCAAGATCCTAGATACCCAAGAGAGTCCGGGTTGGATCTGAGGAACCTCGACTCTAACGATTTCCCTGACCAGCCCTGCTCCCATTTCATTGGATCAGGGCGGATCTCGGATCTGGGAAGTCTGCTCCGGGTCTGGAAGGGTTGGGTTTGGCATCAGCTCTGTCTGATCTATCCCTTCATCTTGGTGCCTTGGCTCTTGACAGCTCTGGTTCGGGGTCTCTGATCTGGAATTGGCCCTGTCCTTTTCTCCTCTGCTGCCTTGGCTCCGAGGGGGATGGTAGGGGTTTACCCGGGTCCATCAGCCTTCCAGGTGGTAAAAAGAGCCATCTCTTTGCATAGAGATCCATCTTCTCACATCTCAGATCCTACCCCTCGCCCCTCATCAGGTCTGGGCACTGAGCCCCTCATTCCTGCTTCTTTAAGTCAGACTAGTCTGGGAAGCTTCCAGATTCTTCCCCTTTCTTCCGACACCTCCCCCAAACACCCCACAGAAGAGGCTCTGCGGAAGAAAATGAGCAAGAGGAGGCACATAGACTCCCCCGATGGAGTCCCTCACTGAAGACACTGACTTTGTTGACAAGGAAGGATCCCCTCGATCACCACCTCATGATGTCTCCTTTGCAGCCATCCTAGAACTCCTTAGAAGGGTGGCTGGTCTTCCCAGTCTCCTCCTTTTGAGGAGTCTGCCTCTGGGGGCTTTCGGGGCAGGCCAATCTGCATCTTTGGTGACCTCCCTCTGGCAGAAGAACTTTTGACCTAGTTTCCTGCTGGGCTTGGAAGGAACCGGACACTGTTGAGCATATCCCTGAATGCCCAGATAAATTTTTAGTCTCCCTTTCTGACAGAACACATTGGAGTAAGGGTGTCTCCGTGATGCCATTGTTGTGGCAGCAGCCACTAAGGAGGAGATAGTTGAGCAGAGCTTTTCTGTCCATCCACAGAACAGGGAGTCCAGAGCGATGGACAGATGTTCATCGTGCATACAGCTGCAGTCATAACAGATGGGTTCTCCTGCCGTCAGGCGGGTCCTCGGTCGGCCGAATTCCAAAGTCTAGGTCCGGCGTCGGTTGTCGTCGCTTCTTCCCTGACGTCAGTGCGACAGGGGTATAAAAGAACCAGCCGACGCCATTTTCTTCAGTCTTTCTTGCCGCGCGGTGCCCGAAGCAGAAGCAGTTCGCAAGGGCCGGTCGGCCAGCTCCTGAAATTACGAAAATTTTGCAACCGAAGTCTTCTTGAAAGCTAAGTACCCCGTTGGAAACTTTTCTTGCCTCAGACCGATGTCAGACAAAGTTAATAATTGTATTTCATGTGGGAAGCAAATACCGCATAAGGATTTTCATTCCCTCTGCATTCCTTGCTTAGGCCCAGACCACGACGTCTCGGTCTGTCGTTTTTGTGCTACATTCAACAAACGCACCATTAAGCTTCGGGCGGAGTTCGCCCAGCACTATTTTGGCAAAAAATTTAACTATACTATGTCGTCGGATACTCCGACTCCAGTTTTGTCTAAAAAACGCAAAGATAAGGACCGACACACGAGGTCCGCAGCCTCCACCGACACCACGCCAAAGCCGACTACAGGTGGTCCGGTTCTCAGCGAGGCGCCTACGCAGCCCCTGCCTACCGACGACACTTCATTGGCGGTGTCTTATGTGCCCGAGGTCGCAGGCACCTCGGCCCACACCCCGACTACAGATACCGAAGCCACTCTTGGTGGTGAAACTCAAAATGTAGACAGGTCTGCCTCCTCTCAAGGTGTCTTCAGACCTTCCTCTTCTTTTTCCATCAAGGCTTTCACTAAGTCTAAAGCAGCCATGCATTCTAAGAGACCAGCTACACAGGGCCCTTCTCCAGGCCCCATGCCTAAAAAACAGATGCTTAAAATGGCTGAGGATTTGATTACTATTATCAGGGGTTTTCAACCCCCCCCCCCCGGACAAAAGGCCCAGAGTGGAGGAAGAATCCCCTCCTCTGACCAGGCCTCCATTATTTCAGAGCACTCGGATGAACAGGAACATTCTTACTCCCCTTTTGAAGATTCTGATGCAGAGGAGTCCATTCCCTCTGTCTCCCCCCAGAGGATTACTCATTTGGGGAAACCTTGCATACCTTAAGGGAACACTTCCACTGGGAAGGCCAAGAGTATTCAGATTCCAAGAAAAGGCTTAGGGATTTTCTCTTGCTACCTCAGCACAGGACTCTGGCTATACCCCCTGTCTTAGACATACTAGATGATGTGTATTCGGAGGCCTGCCTTAACCCGGAGTCTTTACCTCCAGCCCCAGTCAAGCCTGACAGGTACTACCGGGTTCCTGACTCACACCAATTTCTATACAAAAGCCATGCGGCTGACCCAGAAACTGTCTCACAGGGCGCCAAGGGAATTAAGGCCTCCACTGCTTAAAAATCCATTACCTTCCAAGAGAGATTCCAGATGTTTAGAAAGGTGGGGAAAAAAGGTATACACCTCGGCCACCTTAACCATGAGGGCATTAAACTGCCAGTTCCATATGTTAAAGTACCAACAGTTTCTGTTATCACAGTTGAGAAGCAAAATGTCACAACCTAAACAACCAGACTTGAAGGAGTTGCAGGATTTGATGCATAGTGCAGAACAAGTGGGTAAACATACCTTGCAGTGTGGTTTTGATGCTCTAGAGGCCTCATGTAGAGCTGCTGTTACAGGATCAGTCATACGTAGACATGCCTGGCTCAAGGAGCAAACCTTACCAGATCATGTCAAAGCTAAATTACTAGATGCCCCTCTACAAAAGGATGTATTATTTGGTGTTAAAGCTGAGGAGGTATTAAAGAAAATGGAGGAAAAGGCTAAATCAATGCAAACAGTGAAAGATTTTCTACAGGTACAACCTCCACATTTCAGTAGAAATTGGCCTTCCAAAAATTGGTCCTTTCCAGCCACGGACAGACCCCAAAGAGGTAGATATAGGCGCCTTAGGGGCAGAGGGCAATCTCAAGGATCGTTTAGAGGCAGACAATGGCAAGCTCCTACACAAAGAGGTGGTGAGGATAGTTCGCAGCCATTCAGAAAGCAAGCCCAATGACTTTCCCTTTTGCATGCCAAGCAAGGCTCAAATGGCAGCACCCTTAGGTGGAAAACTGGCATTATTTTCAAAAAATTGGCATATTGTCACAAAAGACAAATGGATCCTGGACATTATAAACAGAGGCTACAGATTCCATTTCCATACCCTTCCAAAAATGAGAGGCATGCCAAACTTGCCACACAACCAAAGGGCAGAGGCACAAAGACAAATTTCAGATCTCATGGACATGAAAGCTATTCAAGAGGTACCTACTCAAGAACAAGGTCAAGGTTTTTATTCCAGACTGTTCCTGGTACCAAGGAAGGGAAAACATTGGAGACCTATTCTGGACCTATCCATCCTAAACACATTTTTAATCGTACCAAAATTCAAGATGCTCACATTACAGCAACTTCTTCCCATGCTGGGCAAGGAGTCTTGGCTAGTAACATTGGACCTCAAGGAGGCATACCTGCATGTCCCAATCAGACAAAATTGCAGAAGATACCTCAGATTTCTTGCAGGTTCAACCCATTATCAATTCTCTGCACTGCCCTTTGGCTTATCTACTGCGCCCAGAGTATTCACGAAATGCCTGGCATCAGTAATTGCCTACTGCAGACTTCAAGGGATACAAATATACCCATATTTGGACGACTGCCTGATCCAAGTGGACAGCAAGCACATACTTCAGAAACATCTGGCTTTTGTAATAATGTTGTTGAATTCTCTGGGATACACAGTCAACAAAAAGAAATCAAGGCTAATACCCTCTCAGAAAATTATTTTCCTGGGTGCCAACTTGGACACAAACACCCAGATGACCTACCTCACGCCAGAGAAACAGGGGCAACTAACTCAGTACTTCAGAAAACTAGCAAATCTCACCAGGCTGACTGCAAGGAAAATCCTGCAGGCTCTGGGATTCATGGCATCTTGCATTCTACTAATCCCATGTGCAAAGCTGCATATGAGGAAACTTCAGTGGTACCTGAAAAACCTATGGTCTCAACACAGCCACAGTTTGGAAACAATTATACCACTAATTCCATGTCTTCAAAAGGAATTTCTGTGGTGGGCTCAAGCATGCCAAACAAACACAGGTCTCCCATTCTGCAAGCCTCAAGCAAATCAAGTCATCACAACAGATGCCTCGGACTACGCCTGTGGGGCGCACATGACAGATCGGTGCATTCAGGGCAAATGGTCCCAAAAAGAAAAGCACCTTCACATCAATCAAAAGGAAATGCTAGCAGTAATAAATGCTATTATAGCTTTCAAAGACCTTCTGCATCCATGTCAACTATTGATAAGGACAGACAACACCACAGTAATGTGGTACATAAACAAACAGGGAGGAACCCATTCAAACCCCCTATGCAGGCTGGCCATGGCTCTAGAATTACAAATTGAACTTCAAGCACAGTACTTGTCAGGCAAGGAAAACACGCTGGCAGACAACCTAAGCAGAAATATGACAGATCCACACGAATGGAAGTTGCATCCTCAAGTTTTTACAGAGATAATACAAGCATGGGGAAGGCCAGACCTAGATCTCTTTGCCTCCCACAAAAATCACCAATTGACAAAATTCTGCTCAAGGACACTTCCTCCACAGGCCTGGAGAGTAGACGCTCTCTCTTTCAGTTGGACAACAATGACAGTTTATGCCTTTCCGCCTCTTCCTCTGCTGCCCAAAGTTCTATTAAAAACCAGAGCAGACAGACCAAAGATGATTCTCATTGCTCCAGACTGGCCAAGACAGCACTGGTACCCACTCCTGAGGAGCCTGACGCATTCCCCACCATGGACCCTACCTCTAATGCCTCCTCTTCAGACTCAGCACAGCTTCAAAACTCTCCACAGTCAGCTGAAAACACTCAATCTGGCCACATGGAAGATTCCTTAACATCACAACAGGCCCTACTCTCCAAGGAGGTGCAGGATGTCATTTTGGAGGCCAGAAGGCCGCCTACTAGAAAAGCTTACTCCGCAAAATGGAAACGGTTTTGTGCCTGGAATGAGAAAAAGGGCCAGAATCCTGGAAAACTGAATTTACTTCAAATATTACAGTATCTAGCTGAGCTGCTAAGCAGTGGACTTTCATTTTCCTCCATCAAAATCCATGCCTCAGCCATTTCTGCAGAATACAACACTGATCCACCTTTATTCTCTCACCCCCTCTTAAGACAGTTCCTCAGAGGGGCTAAGAATATAAAACCCCCAAGGAAACAACCAGTACCTGCTTGGGACCGCAATTTCATTCGGGAAAAGCTGACCTTGCCTCCTTTTGAGCCAGCTGCCTCAACAGATTTGCAATATTTGTCCTGGAAAACAGCTTTCCTTTTGGCTATCACCTCAGCCCGCAGGGTATCGGAACTACAAGCCCTCATGGCAGTGCAGCCTTTTATCATCTTCCATCAGGACAGAGTTTCCTTACGAACCAACCCGTCCTTTATGCCAAAGGTGGTTTCCAGGGTAGCTTTGAATCAGGCTATCCACTTACCTACCTTTTATCCTAATCCTCAAAACAAAGGGGAGAGACTACTACATTCCTTGGACATCCACAGACAGCTGCATTGTTATTTGGACAGAACAAAGCCTTTCAGAAAAACAGACCAGCTCTTTGTGTCCTATGCTATAGGAGCTCAAGGGAAGCCAATTTCCAAACAGACAATCTCAAAATGGATAGCCCACTGCATACGTTTTTGTTACTCATTTCATGGTAAAACTGTACCTGCAGGCATCAGATCTCACTCCACAAGGGCCACAGCTGCCTCTGCAGCTTTCCTCAGAGGAGTTCCTACCAAAGATATTTTGGAAGCAGCCACTTGGAGTTCTGTGCATACCTTCTCCAAGCACTACCACCTACCATTATACTCCAAAACTAGAGCAGGCTTTGCCACTGCAGTCTTGCAGGGCATCCTGGCTCCTCCTAGTTCCACTTAGTGCCTACCACCCCTTTCTTAGCTTTGGGATTCTACCCATCTGTTATGACTGCAGCTGTATGCACGATGAACATAGTACAGTTTTGTACCTACCATAAATGTAGATGTTCGAGTGCTAATACAGCTGCAGTCCAGGTTTCCCTCCCTCCTTCCCCTCTTGGAACAGGCCTATTGGCTAACACCTCCTCATACAACCTGATTGGGGTATTCATTTATGGTGTATTTGCTTGCAACTATTGTATTTTGATTATATTGCATTGCTTTATTACATAAATTTATGTATTGCCTTCCTTCTGGGGGCACCTGACATCTGGGGCAAGAAAAACTGAAGAAAATGGCGTTGGCTGGTTCTTTTATACCCCTGTCGCACTGACGTCAGGGAAGAAGCGACGACAACCGACGCCGGACCTAGACTTTGGATTTCGGCCGACCGAGGACCCGCCTTACGGCAGGAGAACCCATCTGTTATGACTGCAGCTGTATTAGCACTCGAACATCTACATTTATGGTAGGTACAAAACTGTACTATTTAGAAAGTGTATTTATGCTTCAGCTGTGTTCGCACTGAGGTTATTAAATTACTTGGCACGTTACCCTCTTGCAGAGAGATTTGATCAAGGAGCTCTTAAACTCTCTAGCTGTGACTATGTCGGCGGAGGACCTCAAGAAGGTCTCTCCTTAACTGGCTACTCTTTTCTCTATTGCAAATTCATTGATGAGGTTGATCTCCCATACAGCGGAGTGCACCTCATGAGTATTCATTTCAGACATAGCCATTAGGAGACATGCCTGGATGAGACTATGAGTTTTTGTGGAACCCCTTACAACATCTTTTGTTAATGCTACCCTTCGATGGTTCCTCCTTGTTTGGACCATCAGTTAAAAATACGCTTACCAGTAGCAAGTCAGTAGCGAGCAGGAAGGAAAAAACTTGTCTGCCGTGGGAATCAAGTTTTCTACCCCTCAACAATGAGGTGGGAAGAAAACAGGGTTCTGGAAAACTCAAGAACCTTTTTAAGAAGTGCACAGGGACACCTCCTCCAGAGGCAGAGAAGGAGGTTTCAGTGGCAGACGTTGCCCCAGAGGCAGTTGGTGTCCACAGAACCACAGCTTCAGGGACTTTCTCTGATAGGCCCTAACAGCGCTCTTGAAGCTCTGCCTAACTGGCCATCTCTGGAGGCATACGGGGGTCATGTTTCCCTGCATCTAGATGCCCGGACATATCTTACGAACAGTGCATGGGTGCTAAGCATAATATCCAGAAGTTACTACATTCCCTTTTCGTGACAAGGACTGTTCATGACGTTTCACCCACTCAGAGGGAGTACACTGCTCAAGGAATTCAGAAATTGCTGCAAAATGAGTCCTCCTGGAGGTCCCAACTGAACATTTAGGATTCAGAACTTATTCCCACTTCTTTTTGGTACCAAATTAAACAGGGGACCTAAGACCAGTTTTGGATCTAAGAAGTCTGAATCAGTATGTAAAGAAGTCGGACTTTCTGAATGGTTATGGTTCAGTCCATCCTGCCTCATCTTCACAAGGATGACTGGATGGTTATCTGTAGATCTTCAGGATACTTACTATCACATCAAAATAGACAGATGGTCCAGGAGTCTCCTGCAGTTTCGGCTGAGAGTCAATCAGTACCAATTCAAAGCACTGCCCTTTGGACTCACCACACCTCCCCAGGTGTTCACCAAGTGCATGGCAGTCATGGCAGCTCACCCGAGGCTCAAAGAATCCCAGGTGTTTCCCTGTCTCGACGATTGGCTGTTCACTGCCCCAACCAGGCATTAACTTCTACAAACCAGGGACTACTTACTTCAGATTCCAACTCCCTAGGCATTGCGATAAATCTTGCCAAATCGAATTTGATTCATGTACAGACTCTCGAGTTATGTGGACTAACCTGGATGGTATGACTCAAATGGTTTCATTACTTTTTCACCACATCACATCTCTGAGAAGTCAGGTGTGAGTTTTACTGTCTTGTCTGTCCCCTCCAGCAAAATTAGCATTACAAGCTCTTGGATCAATGTCAGCTGCCATTATTCTAGTCCCTCTAACAAAATTTTCCATGCAAATCCTCCAGTGGACCTTGATAGTGCAGTGGTCTTTTCTTTACCAGCCTCTGTCTGTTCCCATCAAACTCGCTTCAGTTTTCCACTGTCATATTCGATAGCGGATACAATCAGACCTGTTTTTTAGGCAGGCCATTCCCTCTCTCTGTCCCCCTGTAGTCACAGTGGCCATGGATGCTTCCCAACTGAGGTGGGGGGGCTGCATTTCAAAGGAAAGATGGTCCAAGGTATGTGGTTATCCTTGGAGGCCAAGTTGCATATCAGTGTCCTAGAGATGAGAGCAGTACTTCTAATGTTGTAAGCCTTTCAGGACATTCTTCCCCTAGGAACTATTGTAGTACACACAGACAACATGTCAGCAGTCTGGTACATCAACAAACAAGGAGGAACCCGTTCCTACCCATTATGCAGAGAGATCATGAGGGTCTGAGAATGGGTGAGTTCGTCAGACCTTCTTCTAATTGTAATACACATACATGGACAAACCAGTGTGCTGGTAGACAGACTCAGCAGGGTCCATTCCAATTCCTCATGAGTGGCCCCTCAACCAAACAATAGCGAACATGATTTTCTGCCACCGGGGCCAGCTGTGCTGCAACCTATTTGCCTCTCCCCTCACCAACAGGTGTAGCAAGTCCTTCGCTCTGATCCCCCCTTCAGAGAGTCACTGGAGGATGCTGTGATTCACATTTAGCCTCCGGGTCTCCGCTGTGCCTACCCCTAGCTTCCACTGATCCCAAAGCTTCTACAGAAAGCAAGTAGGCTGAAGAGTTCAGTCATACTCATTGCCCCCTTCTGGCCTCGACAGGTATGGTTCCCCTTCCTCTGGTCTCCCCTGAAATTTCCTCCATGGATACTAGAGCCAACTCAGGATCTCGTTTCTCACCCATCAGAAATTTAGCATTTCAGTCTCCATGCCCTCAAGCTGACTGCATGGTTTTTCCACTTCCGGTGATAGTAAGACAGTCCAGACTAGCTTCCCCAGTTTGTGACATTATCTTGCCCCCCCCAGAAGGCTTCCCCAAGAAAATCTACAGAAGTAAATGGAAAAGATTCTCTGTATAGGCTTCCAAAGAGAATATTAACCCTTTCTCAGCTTCTACTTTGGCTATCCTTCTATTTCTATCTTCTCTTTTTAAGGAAGGGGACAGTTTTTCTACTAGTAAACTTCAGCTAGTAGCCATATCCAACTTCAATGTTGGAAACTAATCCCTTTCTCTCATCTTCCAGGTTATGTAAAGCTTTCATGAATGGAATTTTTTTTCTTAGGCCTCCAGTCAAGGATCCCTCTCCTGCTTGGGATCTCACAGTGGTCCTCCAGGGGTTGACTCAGGAACCCTTTGAACTGGCAAGCAAATATGGTATGAAGTTTCTTTCATGGAAAACAATTCTTTTGTTGGCTATTACTTCAACAAAAATTATTTCTGAACTCTAGGCCTTATCAGCTAAGCTTCCTTACATTATTTTTCATAAAGATAAGGTGTTTCTATGAACTAACCCTTCCTTTATGCCTAAAGTGGCCACGCAGTCTAGTATTAGTCAGTCTATGCAACTGCCATTTTTCTTTCCAAATTTTACTAATAAGGAAGAATATATGTTGCACCTTCATGGTGTTAATAGACAACTACGTTTCTATTTTCACAGAACAAAATCATACAGGAAGTCTGACCAGCTGTTTGTGTCTTTTTCCCATAACCGCTTAGGTCAAGCAGTTTCCAAAATTACCCTGGCTAAATGGATTACTGACTGTATTTTGCAGATTTATTCTAAAAAGGTTTGGAATTCCCTCATTCTCCTACAGCCCAAGCTACCAGATCTATGGCCACTTCATCTGCTTTTCCTCTAGAGCTTCAGTTGATGTCTGCACTGCAGCCACTTAGTCCAAGATTTGTACCTTTGTTGCACATTACAAATTGGACATTATAACCAAATAAGTGGTGCAGTTAGTGCTCAAAAAAGAACTAGGTAACCAACAATGAGAGCACTTTGTTGCACATTACAAATTGGACATTATAACCAAATAAGTGGTGCAGTTAGTGCTCAAAAAAGAACTAGGTAACCAACAATGAGAGCACCAAAGTTGCGAGTCCTCAGTATCAGTTTAACAAATTAAAATAAATGTTGAGCGCTTTCATCAAAAAGTGTGACTTCACAACAAGGAAAACAATTCACAAAACAAGTTTAAATATACAATGCTGTTTGACTATTGGTTCAACTGTAACCAATACTAACAAAGAATGCTTTCAGTTCATGAATATTGATAAGAGAAATCCAAATGCTTAAAAGGGAACAGTTTTTACAAAAAATGAAATAATTTTGTTAAACAATCCTTTTAAATAAATAATAATTTTTTATATATACAAGTATTATTATATTATTGACCTGAACTCTAAAACATGCATTCACTTTTGTATCTAAAATATAAAACCCTTTGATTACATGTAAATACTAATATTGCTATAAACATATTAGCTTCTATGAACTGAGTTTTTTTTAAATAATAATACTTGAATAAATAAAAAAATATTCCTTATTTAAAAGGATTGTTTAACAACATGATTTCATTTTTTGTAAAAACTGTCCCCTTTTAAGCATTTGGATTTCTCTTATCAATACTCATGAATTGAGAGCATTCTTTGTTAGTATTGGTTAGAGTTGGTTAGAATTGAACCAATGTGGCTGAGTCAGATCTGATGGTCGCATCTGTAACCTATCAGTGAGGAAGAATGAAAATGAACAGCATAGATGCCAAGTTATGGTAAGTACATAACTTTAAAATTATAGAACTATAAGCTGTATGAAAAGATTTATAAAGTCTTGGAAATCAGAAATGATAAAGTCATTGTTTGTTAGTTACATTAGACCCAAACTTGAGTGTGGAATAACAATATGGAAACCTTATAAGAAAACAAGCTTGAGTAAACTGGAAAGAGTACAGTGGAAATATACCAAGGGCATTCATGGATGTGAACATTTGTTGTTATGAAAGGCTAAAATATCTGAACTTGTACAGTGTCTTACAGATGTCTGAGAGATCTTTTTCAGGTATATAGGTCATTTAGAGACAGCTATTTCTGGGAATGTTTGGGGTCATCAAAAAGTACTAGAGAATCATAAGACAGCCTATGTAGAAGATGTAGAGGGGTATGAATGGAGAGATGATAAAATCAGCAAAAGGAGAAAAGTATTGCTGGAATTTAATTCATCCTCAAGTCTTCAGTACCTTCACAAGGTGGACCCTGTTTTTTTAAAAATCTCACCAAGACAACACAGATGTATAGACTGTATTTTATATAGCATATATCATGGACAGAGAAGTAGGTTAAACGATAATGAACATAGCTGGATGTACAAGTCCCAGGATAAAAAAGTGCCCAATCCTGGTAGGCCACTGCAAGACTGGGAAAAATTACAATGAGGAAGTGCAGAAATTTAAAGAACAAAATTTAGAGATGTTTGAAGGGTATAAAAAATAAATATGGACATAGGAAAGAGAGATCTAATATAGTGCAATATTTATGCAAAGGAGAAAGCCAAATTAATCAACACAAAAATGCAGCCCCAAAGATGTTTGAAGAGAAATACAGGCAAAGGCATCCAGATATGGAAAATTTCACAACAAAACATATCACAGAGGGAATGTAGAATAGAAGAGTAATCAAGTAGAAGTTACAAAAATAGAAGCTGAAGTTATGGAATATTTGCGAAGTGAAGGATTCAGTGTAGAAAGTCTAACTCTGGTTGTATCACAGCATGATGGAACAACTAGTACCCAAAGTAAGAAGAAACAGGTGGAGCAGGAGACATCTGAAGAAGAAATAATGGACATGAGAAAGAAAAGGAGATTTAGTATGGTGCAGTATTTATGCAATGGAGAAAGCAAAACTAATTAATGCAAAAAGAGCAACACCAAAGATATTTGAAGAGAAATGCAGGCAAACAGATCCAGATGTGGAAAATTTTACAATACAAAAAATTAAGAAAACGGAGGAAAAGTAGAAAAGAGGATTAGTAATGGAGAAGTTAAATAAATAAAAACTGAGGTTATTGGATTACCTGCAGAGTGAGGGATTTAGTGTAGAAAATTGCACTATGATAACAACGCAACAGGACAGAGCAATAGACACCCAAGTTAAGGAGAAACCAGTGGAGCAGGAAGCATCTAATCAGTTGACATATGAAGATACTTTGTAGTGTTTTTTTTTTTTTGAGAGACTCCAAACATTCAGTTGGAGCTATACAGCAAGGGAAAGAACAGGAAACTGGCAAATCTGACAGTCAGTGTCATGAAGTGATAGGCCAGTGAGTTCCCATATGAAAGAGCAACAGATGGCACGGCTAAACTGAGGAGAATGTGGCACAGAAAGATGCTGTGAAACTTTCTTGCTTCAGTTTAGAAGAAAATGATCTAAGAGAAGAGTTGCTTGATTTAATAGCGATGGATAGATATATTAAGACAGGTAAAAGAAATAAACTGCAAAAGGTCAATAAAACCCAAAAAGTTAGAAGTCTGATAAAACAAATGAACCCAGTAATTATGACTGTCCGTAGAAATTCATGCGATATAACAGAAGTAACTAGGATACATTACTGTGCAGCCAAATTAATAACAGATAAAGTCCTACCACAAGGTAGTGAAGGAAAGGAAGGGGAGAAATCGAATACCATCATGGAAGTATCGAACAGAGAAAAACTATAAAGCAGTTAAGATAAGAAGTGTCACTGTTAGAAGAGTATAGAAGAGGGAACAGATCAACAAAAATAATCAGAAATATAGACGTGATAAAAACAATGCACAGTGTTATAACAGATCAGGATTTATCATGCACTATCGCAAATAATAAACTAAAAATATCAGCACAGGCAGAAAAACTTAGAAGATACATAGGTAAATATAAAGGAAAAGTACAAAATAAGCAATTTATTGATGACCCAGAAAAGTTTCCTAGATAATTGGGAAACAAGGTAAAAGGAATTTAAAGCCCATCAAAAAGGAAGAAATAGATATATTTTGGAGAAATATATATGAAGATCCGATGGAACATGACAAAGATGCCAAATGGATTGAAGAAGTAACAGGAAGAATAAGAAGTTTAAATGTACAAGATATGGAATGGGCTGAAGTAACTGCAGAGAGACTGAAACAAAGTTAATAATAGCCTCTAACTGAAAAACCCCAGGCCCAGATGCAGTACCTAGCTTCTGGCTAAAAGTATTAACATCTTTGCACAAATGTTTAGCCATGAGTAAGAACTATTTATATGCACACCCAAACAGACACCAGTCTGGCTAACAACAGGAAAAACGATGCTCCTACTTAGGAGTGAACCAAACTGTAGACCGATAACTTGCCTTCCGACGATGTGTAAACTGTGCACTGGAATTGATGCTGACAGACTTTATAGTCATTTAGAAGAAAATTAAATTATGGTAATAGAACAAAAGGGTAGTAAAAGAAAGTCATATGGAGCGAAGGATTATTTGTTAAGTAAAGTCATATTGGAAAACAGTAAAAAGGGGAAGAATTTAAATATGGCGTGAATAGACTACAAAAAAGGATTTGACGGTATCCCACATTCATCGATAATGGTGCTTAAATATGTGTAAGATGCATCCTACACTAATTAAGATATGTGTAGTGTGGTAGGTTAATGCAGTTGGCTGTAGTTGAGAGGGGCCCGGGTTCGAAACTTGGCAGAGATGTTTATTTCCTCCGTAACCCAATTCATGTGCACCCTGGACAATTGGATGGGAAACCGGAAATTCATCCCTGGTTTGGCACCTATGTCTCTAATGGACACAGGTAACCTGTAAATGATTCATCTCTTAAATACCTGCTTACACTTATCAAGGTTATCAGAACTTGTCAGAGATTTGGGATGCATGGCTAGGCTTAAAAAGGCCTTTGTGGTTGTTAGCCTAGTAAAAACCTATGAACATGAACCTGTGAACTACATCACAGGGACCACGAAACAGTAGCAAACCACTTTGCAGTTAAGTCATGATAAAAGACAAATTATTATTCCAGGGATAAAAATTCAAAGGGGTATATTCCAGGGTGACTCTCTGTCACCACTGCTTTTTTGCCTTAACCTTAACCCATTAAGCTGTCTGCTTAACAGATTAGGTCATGGCTATAGTATGGTTCCCAGAAAGCAACAAAGTGAATAAGGACTTCTCATCTTCTCTTTGTAGATGACTTAAAACTGAATAGCTCATCAGATGAGAACTGAAAGTGCAACTGCAAGTAGTCAAAACTTTTTCAGATGATATTAGAATGTCATTTGGTCTTAATAAATATGCAGAAGTAACCTTTAAAACAGGAAAGCTGCAGCACCAAGAAAACATCAGTTTGGGACAGGAATGTGATGTAAAAGAACTTGAGCAAGAAGGAGTGTATAAATAATTGGAAATTGATGAGGGATCAACAATAAAACGTGAATAAATGCAAATAAAACTTAATAAGGAATATTCAGAAGACTTAAATTAATCCTGAAAACAAAGCGGACATCTAGGAACAAAGTTCAAGCTATAAACCAATTTGCACTTCCCATCTTAACTTACAGTTTGGGAATGACTGACTGGCTGGCCCCAAAACGTGTTGGATAGATTAGACAGGAAAACAAGTAGGATGCTTCATGCTCATCATATGATTTATAAAAAATCAGTGCATATCAAGATTATATGTTCCCCGTTCCAAAGGAGGGATGAGCTTCCTTGAAATTGATTTCTTGTATAAAACTGCAGTCATGGGACTGGATACATATACATATCTGCTGACCTCACAAAACCCAAACATAGTGAAAGTTTTGAAACATTAGGAGAATAAAGCTTAAGATGACTTCCCTGCTTAGTCTAGCAGAAGCATATCTGCGTCAAGCAGGAATGGAAATCAGACCAGAAGTAGATAAAAATCGGCAGCAAGTGAATGTGCCAGAAAACAAAAGAAAGAATATAAGATGAAGGATCAGATGAGAAGGCAAAAAATGTGAAAAATGCATAAATATAGTTCCAAGTGTGGAAAACTCCTTGAGCAAGCTCATATTGATCATGATCGAACGCTGGAATGGTTAAGGAGAGGCAAATTCAAACCAAAAAATGAAAGGTTAATAATGGCAGCCTAAGATAGTGGAGTACGTACATGGTTTACAAAGTCCGTTGAACATGCAGGAGAAACAGACAAATTAAGTTTTGTCAAACAGAACTGGAAACAGTTGCATGCCTTGTTGCTGGTTGTGACATACTAATGGTAGAAGGGACTGTATACTGAAAGGCATACTAATGTGGCAAGACTTGCACTGGGGATTGTGCAAATATTATAATATTGAAGTAGCTTGAAAAATACTGGGACAATGAGCCACAAAGCATCGTAGAAAATGTTGAAGTGTACATCTCATGGGGAACACCCATTACCAGCAGTTCAAAAGATAGATGCAAGAAAACCAGATGCACTGGTCCGTGAAAAGAAGACAAAAGTAGCATTGATCATTGAAATAGCTACTCCCAGTGACTACAGTGTCTTGCATACAGAGAGAGAGAGAGAGACAAACTCGTAAAATATCAGGATTTGCAGGCAGAAATGAGAGCAATGTGGAAGAAAAGATACCCAGACAGTTCTAGTAGTAATAGGAGCAACGGGTCTTATAAAAAAGAATCTACAGTCGTATTTAGATATTTTACTGACCCCAGGAACTATCGCCCTATAAGCCTGACTAGCTTGATCTACAAGGCTATGGAGCGCATCATCATGGAACTCGTTAACAGAGACATTGGGAACCTCCAAACACTGGACCCTACCCAGTTTGGCTTTAAGGGCAGATCATGCCTCCTAAACCTGGTGGACTTCTTTGAGACAGTTACGAAGGCTATAGATGAGGGAAAGGTGGTACACAAAGCCTACCTAGACCTCGCAAAGGCCTTTGACACCATTCCCCATTCTGGTATTATAGACAAGCTCACCAGCCTGAACATAAACCCCTACGTCACAAGATGGGTTGCCAACTGGCTCATGGACAGAACCCACATGGTAAGAGTTGCGAGAGCTAGGTCTGACTCTAAACCGGTTACAAGTGGCGTTCCCGAGGGCTCAGTCCTAGGACCCCTCCTGTTCGGCATATACTTCTCAGAGGTACAGGCAAGCACAGGAGGACTATGGCTGACCAAGTTCGCAGACGACTGCAAACTAGGGGCTGTAATTGACTCTCCGGCTGACACAAACATCCTCCAAAAGGGTGTCACTGAGACAGACACCTGGTGTGAAAATCATGGCCTCAAGCCAAATGCCAAAAAGTACATAGTCATCCCCTTTGGAAAAAACAAAGTACTCACAAACTACCACATAGGTGGTAGTCCTCTAAATAAGGAAGACGTAATAAAGGATCTGGGGACCCAAGTAGATAGTAAACTCTCCTTTGATAATCACATTGTCAAAGTGGTTAGAAAATCCTTCTACGTGCACACCTTCTCACAAAAGGGTTAGCTTCTAGATCAAAAATGTCATTGTGCCCCTCTACTCATCGCTCATCAGACCCATCATAGAGTACAATGCCCCATTTGGGGGATGTATCTTACAAGACACCTGCAACAGCTGGAAAAACCACAGAAGTACCTCACCAAGAGGATCAGTGGCCTCAAACAGATACCCTATACAACTCGACTGAAGAAACTCCAGCTGTACTCTGTTGTATACCCCCTACTCAGAGGTGATCTCTGCCTGACATACAAGGCCATGTCCAGCCCAGAACTGATCGACATACTCCACCTAAAGAAAAGCTCATCACCTCGAGCCACACGCTCTAGGGATCTAAACCTCACCACAACAATAAATAGGACATGCTGGAGGGATAGATTCCTGTCACAGAGACTTCCCATGCTTTGGAACAAGATTCCAATCTACATTAGGCAGAGCTCCTCGCTAACACTCTTCAAGAGAAACCTTGACGAGTGGATGGGAAACAGAAAGTTTACCCCGGGGATCACTTCAGTGGCTCTGCTGGACAGAGGCACAGCGAACTAATCTAAGGGGGTGGCGAAAGCCAACACATTCTGCCTAGGCTTATAAATGCCTTTGGGCAGATAGCCTAGTACCTACCTATGAACCTGTGCCTAGTACCTACCTATGAACCTGCACAGATTTCAGAAGGCGTCATTACTGGATACTGCGGGTGCTGCAAAGACCACTTTTGGCTGACATCAAAGACTGAAATGGAGCTAATTTCATGAACTTTAGTCATACTTTGACTTAGGAATGGGATCCATTCCCATCATGGTATTAGAAACCCAACAGACTTAAAGAAATGAAAAAAGATTGTGTAGGAATGAGAAGTGTACTACTTGGTTCTCTGAGAGAGCAGCTGATGCATGGACCAGACTACCAAATTAAATTAAAGCAAGTACTAGTTTAGATAATTTTAAAAACAGTCTGGACACTTATGGGATCATGTGTTTTGGTGTATTGGCGGGCTAGAAGGGCATTAATGCCCGTGCTTGAAATATTTGTATGTATGTATGTAACTGTAAAATTGTGCAAGAGGGGTAAGCGATTTATATTATTGTCCCATGCCAAAAAAAAAAAAGCTATTATAAGAAAATGGAAGTTTAATGAACTCCCAACTATTCACTGGTTAAGCACTCTGTCTGACCTGGAGGATGCTGAGAAGTTAACACTTAACACATTTCTGTCACTTTCTAATTTTTAATAAATTGATGATATGTTTTTTACTACTTGGACAGTTTAACTGGAGATAGTGTGTAGGTGAAGTATGAGGGGATCTTTCCTCTTTTCTCAGTGTCCCCCCTTCTAACAGGTTTGAAACAATAGATTGTAATTAGAATCATCTTTTGGAAATGTTCTCAATATATTTGCAAGGAAGTCCCTGCCATTGACGAATTTCAATTTTGACTTAAATGTGCCATTTAGTTTATGCTGTATTTTATGTACAGTAATTTGTTATTTAATAAAGTTGTTTGATTAAAGCCTGAAAAGGATATGCAAGTGTTTTGCACCTAATTCTAAGATGTAGTGCTTGAAGATACTGCATTCTCTCATTTTTTTTCTTTTTTGCATTCAAACATACAATCCAAAGATTTATTAAAATGTCTGTGAAGATCCATCAGAGGAGTTTAAGACTTTCTGGCTACTTGCACATCCACAGTCTCCAGCATGAGACTTGCATTTTATTTTGATAGTGTCAGCTTTGCTTCACTTAAAGCAGTAGATTCTGATTAAGTACCTTTCCAGCAAAACTGGTTGACTTCTTTGAAACAGTCACCAAAGCCATAGATGAAGGGAAGGTAGTCCACACAGCCTGTCTGGACCTTGCAAAGGCATTTGACACAATACCCCACTCGGGCATCATAGATAAGCTATCCAGCTTAAATATAAACCCCTTTGTCACAAGATGGGTCGTAAACTGGCTCAAAGACAGAACCCACTGAGTGAGAGTTGCTGGAGCCATGTCAGACTCGAAACCGGTCACAAGTGGCATCCCACAGGGTTCTGTCCTGGGACCACTCTTGTTCGGTATATACTTTTCCGAGGTACAGGCAAATGTGGGAGGACTATGGCTCACCAAGTTCAGAGGCGACTGCAAACTGGGCGCCATAATCAACTCTCCAGCTGACACAAACATCCTTCAAAAAGGTCTCACAGAGACAGATAACTGGTGCCAGCGCCATGGTTTAAAGCTAAATGCCAAAAAATGTATAGTCATACCCTTTGGCAAAAACAATGTGCCCACAAATTACCACATAGGCGGAAACCCATTAAGTACAGAGAAAGTTATTAGGGACCTGGGGACCCAAGTTGATAACAATCTCTCCTTTGAAAACCACATTGCCAAAGTGGTTAGAAAGACCTTCTACATAGCCCACCTCATCACGAAGGGTTTCACATCTAGATCAAGAGAGGTAATCGTGCCTTTATTCATCCCTCATCAGGCCCATCATAGAATACAATGCCCCTTTTGGGATGTACCTTACCTGACACCTGCAGCAATTAGAAAGACCCCAAAAGTATCTCACCAAGAGGATCAAGGGTCTCAAACAGATGCCATATGCTGCTTTCGGTTAAAAAACTCCAGCTCTACTCAGTTGCATACCGCCTACTTGAGGCGATCTATGCCTGACATACAAAGCTATGTCAAATCCAGAATTAATGGACATGCTCCACCTCAGTAAATCTAAATCCCTTAGAGCCACATGCTCGAGGGACTTGAACCTCAGCACAGAAATAAATAGAACTTGCTGGAGGGACAGGTTCATAACCCAGAGGCTCCCTTCGCTCTGGAATAGAATTCCAGTTCATGTGAGGCAGAGCACCTCACTGAATCTCTTCAAGAAGAATCTCGATAAGTGGATGGGGGATCGTAGGTTTGTCCCAGGGATTACTCCCGTGTCACTATTAGACAGAGGCACAGTAAACTAAACCTTAAAAAGGGCACAGTATACTCAAATCAAGGGGTGGCGTAAGCCATACAGAATCGGGCTAGGCTAATTGCCCCAGGGCAGATAGCCTAGTATGAACCTATGAACCTAAAAGAAGACTGTTCATAGGTTCATAGGTAGGTACTAGACTATCGGCCCAAGGGCCTAAGTAAGCCTAGCCAACAAGGTTCCCTGGCTTATGCCACCCAAGAAAGTTAATTTCCTGTGCCCCTGTCAAGCAGAGCCACAGAAGTGATCCCCGGGGTTTATTTCCTATTTCCCATCTACTCATCAAGATTTTTCTTGAAGAGTGCTGAACTTTGCTTGACATAGATGGGTAACTTGTTCCAGAGTATAGGAAGTCTCTGAGGCAGGAATCTATCCCTCCAGCATGTCTTGTTTATTGTGGTGACAAGGTTTAGGTCCTTGGATAGTGTAGCTCAGAGGGATTGGAATTTCTTTAAGTGGAGCATGTCCAACAGCTCCGGTTTAACATTGCTTTATATGTTAAGCAGATATCTCCTTGGAGTAGGCGATGTGCTACAGAGTAAAGCTGGAATTTTTTGAGATGGTCAGTGTAGGGCATCTGTTTGAGGCCAGTAATCCTCTTTGTGAGGTACTTATGTGGCCTTTCCAGCTGCTGCAGATGTCTTGTGAGGTACATTCCAAAAGGGGCGTTGTACTCTATAATGGGTCTAATGAGTGCCAAGTAGAGGGGAACAATGACCTCTTGGCAGTAACCAACAAGAATAATTTGAAACTGCAGGCATTAGTGTACAAACCCAATATACAGTACTCCACCTTCATATTGTCATTGACTACAGTCCTTCTTAATGCTTACATTAATATCGTCCTTTACAATAAATTAGTCCAACATCTTTGTTCTTTGCATAATCTGAGAATGTTAGGAAAAAGAATGTGGAATACCTCAGATGCACACAGACAACACATGCATCTGATTTAAGGGAATTATGTCACTTGTTTGCCTCATCTTTCAAATCAAGAAACACATGCCATTGAGAAAGAGAACCTTACCTAAGAAGACCGCCTACTGTGTTACCTTCTGCTACAAATATGGAAATCCTCTTAGCAAGGACTGTTAGAAGTCACTTCTCAAGAGCAGCAGCCATTTTTCTGCATAGTTAAGAAATGTTCCTAGTCAGGATGTATGAAGCAGTGCCAAGGTCTGTAGTATATACAGCCAGAAGGCTGCCAAAGATGTACACCTTGGATGTTAAGTCCACTCTCAGGGCTTACTATTATAAAGGCATTCCTACAGGTGTTCTCATAATTGTCCAGTGCCCTACTGACTTGTTAGAGTAGCACAGTGCTTGAGATTCTGCCCACTTATGAGTCTTCCTCAAAGTTCCCTTCTTGCTAACTTTAGTTCTGCTGCTTTCCCAGGTAAATGCCATGTTCAGGCGCCCTTGCGCCTTCTGCTGGTATATTTTATGTTGTGTGCTGTACTGTGTGTTAGTACCTGACTGTTGTGCCTAAGAGTTTGTTTCATCTGCACACACCTCAGAGTAGCTAGTTCACAGTACTAACTGCAGCAGTAGGTCAAAGATGTGATAGTGCACCATGCTTTGGCTGTGATCTCCAGGCTCGTGTGAAAGCAATGAAGAGGCATTGATGGATTGTCAGTAGCAGAAGTGTCTGTACATTGCAGCACATGCACACACCACTTTCATCCTTCCATCTCCAGAATGGGGAACGCTGCCTATCATAATGTAGAATAAATGGGCAAAATGTGGAACACTTGATAACCGCGTACTAATGATTTCAACTAGGAATCTCGCAAAATGGTTAAAGTATGTTAATTATACTTATGTAAAGTTCTTAAAGTTCTTTTGATGAGTTAATATGGTTCAGTATTATTTATTATTGATATCAGTTAAAAAAGAATTATTAGCACTTTGTGTTACAGATCCTGTCAAACAATGAGGAGCAGGGAGTTAAGACTCAAAATAAGGAGCGTTCCTCCTAACGAGGACCACTTGAGAGGTATGCATGTGCACACATCACATTGATATCTTCTCATGGTGAACTTCTGGTGGGTGGTTAAGGGGGTGCCAAAATAGAAAAGCCTTCCCCACCACCAGGAGAATGCCTTAACAGAACATTCTTCTCTCCTATTTACTTTGCACTGTCAAGGACCACCAGGATATGTCAGGTGATAGATGGTAAGGAGGACAACATAACAGATGCATTTAAAAAAAAAAAGTAGCTCTTCAAAAAATAAATAAAAAAAAAAAACAGGACACTGTTTCAGCAGAACTGATACCTCCTCATCCCTTCTTCCAGTGTTATTTTTAACTAACACTTATAAAAATGGTAGTATAGTGACCTGTTTAATGAACCAGTGATGCCGTAAGTCAGTGTTACTTTATGGAAAGGTACTTGACAGTTTGTAGCAGCAGAGCTAGGTATGTCCAAGGAATGCATGCACTACTGGAAGTACAGGCTTAAGGAGTGATTGTAACAAGTCCATGTGTCATACTACAGAAGGAGCCTGCCTTGTCAGCTGGTATAAGTACTTACACAGCTGTACTTTCCTAACTGCAGTTACATTGTGAAAAACTGACTGCATTTACAACATGTAAGTTATTTAGAAGCATATTTGGGAACTAAAGTATTTTTCCTTACACTGTACTTTGGCCCACAAATGGATAATATGCAGATATAAAGTCATTTATGTGTGCAGTCAAGCGTAGAGATTTACTGCTCTGTATTTTCTGATGATTTTTTCCCTTCTGACTGTAGGAACTATATCCCTGAAGTGAGAATAATGTCTATTCCAAATCTTCGTTACATGAAGGTAAGTGCTTAGTGTTTGTGTTCCTTATTGATACTTGATGTTATGGTTGCTTTTGCCATCATTACAAGACTGAGTTATTGTAGTACCAGTGAAGGTCATGTTGAGTTTGAGTGGCTGCCTCCCAAAATTTAGCAGCTTAGCAGATGTATTAATAAATGCTAACACCTAATCAGTTGAGTGGCTCTATAATTAAGACATGTTTTTCCTCCTGTCTTCAGTTCTGATTTTCTCCAAAGATGCCATTTTCAGGGGTTGTACACCCACACTTGCATATGTTGAGATGACTTGTGTGACATTAGAGAATAGTATCCTTACTCCTGTCCATGCTAGTTCTTTTCTGCTCCTCACGTATTTTGGACCTTATTCCTAATGCTGATTATGAGAAAGTTGCCATGTTTTATGTATAAGGCAGGTGATAACATTATCTGTACTTCCTGTGAAAACATGATACAAAACACTTCCGTAAATTTCAATGTTTCACCTAAAGATGCAGGAGGAAAACAGTTGTTGACCTACCTTGCAGTCTGGTAAGATGGTAGCAGCTGAGTGCCTTATCATGGGATGGCCCTTCATGAAACTTCAGGACGTTGCAGGAGTATGGTTAGAAAGTAAGAGGCAGAGAGAACATACTCGTTACGCTCTCTTGGAGGTAGGTCCATCCCCAAGATGACCTTGTAATCCCTATTTACCAAAACCGCATCTTAGATGATCAAGGGTTAAGTTCATGTCTGACTTCCTCTTCTGCGAACAGTGGGGGGCCCCCGAGTCAGATGCATCCCTGGCAGCCACCTTAATGGCTGCATTCCAGGCAGTAAGTACTACACTTCCTTTTGTGGAGCAGCTGGTCTGTCAAACACTGGGGTTGCAGTTGAGATAAAAAACTGTTATTCTCATGTTTTCACCAAATTCAGCAAGGTTTGATACCCCAGAACGAGGAGGTTCCACCAGGGCGTTTGATGTTGAGGTCACACATGAAGACTTCAACATCTGAAAACATTAGACAGTTCAACATTTGGCAGAACCTTACCTAGTAACTGCAGGACTGCTTTTATAGGGGCATTGCCTTGTACCTCTGTCAGGCCAGGTGTGGGCCTGTCCCATTCCTGAGGTTTAGTGCTGTGATGTCCACCTGTCATTCTTTGAATCAGTGCACTTTAACTGTGTGCAAGCCTGCTAAAGCCTTTGCTGAGGCACGGAGAGGTCCCCCAATCCTTTGTGCCTTGTGAGTGGAACTCTGCAGACCCACTCACATTCACTAATCTTTGAAACAAAAAAGGACAATAAGTCTCATGCAGGCGCAGATCTACACACACACACACACACACACACACACACACACACACACACACACACACACAGAGCTCCCCAAACAATTTCTCTCTTGGATGAGCCCTGGTAGTATGAAAAGTTTACTCTGGAATGACCCATTCCTTCCTCCCAGAATGTTTCAGTGACTGTCTGGGGAAGGAGGAGAGGGTGCTATGGGCCATTATGACTACAGAGCCTTATGAGGCGCATTCTACAGTTGAAGCACATGGATGCTGCTTAATCGGCTCCCAAGGAGTCTGATGCCCTCTAGAATCTCCCTGCTCAGTAGGAGGACATCCTTTCTGGACAACACATAATCAGTTTTTTTCTTATCTCTTCAGCCAAGATTAGATGAGAATTATTGTGTCACCTTGCCATCATAACTCCTCCTAAAGAATCTAAATCTTTGTGCTGGGAGGCCAAGACAGTCATTTTCTCTGCCACACTGTGATGCAAGAGTCTTGATTATGTTCCATACCTTTACATGTTCCAGTTCCTCATGAATCAGGCATTGGAAAAGCCTTTGGCCTTCTCATATCTGGAGTCAAGATGAAGCTGGTCACAACCCTTTCTGTAGCATCCATAGTGGACCATTATGTGGCCTGTTGTAATCATGACCATCTTGATGCTGTCTAGAGCAAGAGCACTTTTATAGCCCTGTGCAAGATGGCGTGGCTCTGTCTGTCCTTTGAGAAGAAAGATCTTGGGGTCCCACTCAGGATCTGTTAAGGACGTCCAAAAAAAAAAAAGGCAGCAGACATTGTTTGGGATAGAAGGCTTGCATAAATGCTTCTTTTGTCCCATGTCTTTTTCCAGAGCTGGATAAGCCTTAAGGAAGAAAAAGTGCTCTTGCAGATCAAGAAGGTCCCCACAGGTGTCAGAGTCTTGTCTTCCATATCTGAGCTAGACAGAGGCCATCCTACTGGACTAATAGCTGCTGCCCTGACTAGAAAACTAACCTGTTTGGTTGGGGAAGTCTTTCAAGTATGCCCTAACTTGGAGTCCTGTCACAAAGGGTCAGTAGTTGCTAGAAGGTGGTCACAAATATTGAACCTTCTCTAGAAAGTGCATTGTTCAGGAACCATCTGTTTCTCCCGAGCTTTCAGGACAGGCACAGACCATGCTTTTTGGAGTAGTTATAGAGGCTGTTTCTCCTTTGTTAAAAAAAACAAACGTTATGGCTCCTTCACATCCTGTATGTCTGAGACTTCACAGCATACATCAGTATGCCAAGTTACAGATGTTGAGGCCAGGTTTGTTGCTGTAGCAGGATAAACCCTGATTGCATCCTGAATTACCTGAGTTTGATTAGCAGCTCAAGAATCTGTTAGTGCTAATATGGGGAGGATTCACATGCTTGTGATGGTGGACTGGAGCCATTTAGTGTCGCATTGGCTTGGTGTAGGCATTCATCCACCAAGCATCTTTGACATTAGTTTTTATTGTGAGTGCATGGGAATGTGCATTCATATGGAGAAGTGCATTGCAGTTCCATTAGTAATGTAGGTCACTTGTCCCCACTCTTACACTGGGGAGGTGTTAGAACCTGTCTAATATGCAGTCATTGACAAGATGGCAATGGACACAAACAGCTGTCTTGGCAACCTGCGTGACATCCCATCTGGATGACTCATACCTGTCTGGAAAGTACCTAGTATGGGGTAAGGAAAGGGGGAGGCTTAATGGTCAGTAGGCACCAGTCTTAAAGTAGATAGGAAAAAAGTTATAGATGGTGACTCCTAAAGACAGTCATTCCCCTGCTGCCACATTTCACTTGATTGAGCTCTCAAGATGTGAAGGATGCCTTTTGTCACATCAGTATCAGTGGTTTACACAAAAGATCCCTTCAGTTCTCTCTGTTTAAGGGCACAGCGTTTATTTTAGAGTGCTCTTGATGTTCATCGTGCATACAGCTGCAGTCATAACAGATGGGTTTTCCTGCCGTCAGGCGGGTCCTCGGTCGGCCGAATTCCAAAGTCTAGGTCCGGCGTCGGATGTCGTTGCTTCTTCCCTGACGTCAGCGCGACAGGGGTATAAAAGAACCAGCCGACACCATTTTCTTCAGTCTTTCTTGCCGCGCGGTGCCCGAAGCAGAAGCAGTTCGCAAGTGCCGGTCGGCCAGCTCCTGTGATTACGAATATTTTTCAACCGAAGTCTTCTTGAAAGCTAAGTACCCCGTTGCGGAAACTTTTCTTGCCTCTGACCGATGTCAGACAAAGTTAATAATTGCATTTCATGTGGGAAGCAAATACCGCATAAGGATTTTCATTCCCTCTGCATTCCTTGCTTAGGCCCAGACCACGACATCACGGCCTGTCGTTTTTGTGCTGCATTCAACAGATGCACTATTAAGTGTCGGGCGGAGTTCGCCCCACACTATTTTGGCAAAAAGTTTAATTACATTATGTCGTCGGATACTCCGACTCCAGTTTTAAGTAAACGACGCAAAGATAAGGACCGACATACGAGGTCCGTGACTTCTACCGACACCACAACAAAGCCGACTACAGGTGGTCCGGTTCTCAGTGAGGCGCCTACGCAGCCCCTGACTACCGATGACACTTCTTTGGCGGTGTCTTCAGTGCCCGAGGTCGCAGGCTAGGCTCTTCGGCCCACACTCCGACTACAGATACCGAAGCCACTCTTGGCGGTGAAACTCAGAGTTTAGACAGACCTGCCACCTCTCAAGGTGTCTTCAGGCCTTCCTCTTCTTTTTCCATCAAGGCTTTCACTAAGTCTAAAGCAGCCATGCATACTAAAAGACAAGCTCCACAGGGCCCCTGTCAAGGCCCCATGCCTAAAAAGCAGATGCTCAAAATGGCTGAGGATTTGATCACTCTTATCAGGGGTTCTCAACACCCCCGGACAAAAGGCCCAGAGTGGAGGAAGAATCCCCCTCCTCGGACCAGGCCTCCATTATTTCAGAACATTCTGAAGACCAGGAACATTCATACTCCCCTTTTGAAGACTCTGATGCAGAGGAGTCCATTCCCTCTGTCTCCCCCCCTGAGGATTACTCTTTTGGGGAAACCTTACATACCTTGAGGGAACACTTCCACTGGGAAGGCCAAGAGTACTCAGACTCCAAGAAAAGGCTTAGGGATTTCCTCTTGCTCCCTCAGCACAGGCCTGTGGCTATACCTCCTGTCTTAGACATACTAGATGATGTGTATTCGGAGGCCTGCCTTAACCCAGATTCTTTCCTCCAGCTCCAGTCAAGCCTGATAGGTATTACCAGGTTCCTGATTCACACCAGTTTCTATACAAAAGCCATGCGGCTGACCCAGAAACTATTTCACAGGGTCCCAAGGGAATTAAGGCCTCCACTGCTAAAAATCCATTACCTTCAGAGAGAGATTCCAGAGCTTTAGAAAGGTGGGGGAAGAAGGTATACACCTCTGCCACCTTAACCATGAGGGCATTGAACTGTCAGTTCCATATGTTAAAGTACCAACAGTTTCTGTTATCACAGTTGAAAAGCAAAATGTCACTACCTGAACAACCAGACTTGAAGAAGTTGCAGGATTTGTTACATAGTGCAGAACAAGTGGGTAAACATACCTTGCAATGTGGTTTTGATGCTTTTTATGGCCTCATGTAGAGCTGCTGTTACAGGATCAGTCATACGTAGACATGCTTGGCTCAAAGAGCAAACCTTACCAGATCATGTTAAAGCTAAATTACTGGATGCACCTCTGCAAAAAGATGTATTGTTTGGTGTTAAAGCTGAGGAGGTATTAAAGAAAATGGAGGAAAAGGCAAAATCAATGCAAACTGTCAAAGATTTCCTACAGGTACAACCTCCACGTTTCAGTAGAAATTGGCCTTCAAAAAATTGGTCCTTTCCAGCCACGGACAGACCCCAAAGAGGTAGATACAGGCACCCGAGGGGTAGAGGGCAATCTCAAGGATCGTTTAGAGGCAGACAATGGCAAGCACCTACACAAAGAGGTGGTGAGGATAATTCACAGCCATTCAGAAAGCAGAACCAATGACTTTCCCCTTTGCATGCCAAGCAAGGCTCAAATGGCAGCACCTTTAGGCGGAAAACTGGCATTATTTTCGAAAAATTGGCATATTATCACAAAAGACAAATGGATCCTGGACATTATAGACAGAGGCTACAGATTCCGCTTTCACACCCTTCCAAAAATGAGAGGCATGCCAAACCTGCCACAGAATCAAAGGGCAGAGGCACAAAAACAAATTTCAGATCTCCTGGACATGAAAGCTATTCAAGAGGTACCTGCACAAGAACAGGGTCAAGGTTTTTATTCCAGACTATTCCTGGTACCAAGGAAGGGCAAAGATTGGAGACCTATTTTGGACCTGTCCATCCTAAACACATTTTTACTCGTGCCAAAATTCAAGATGCTCACATTACAGCAGCTTCTTCCCATGCTGGGCAAGGAGTCTTAGCTGGTAACATTGGACCTCAAGGAGGCATACCTGCATGTCCCAATCAGACAAGATTGCAGAAGATACCTCAGATTTCTTGCAGGTTCAACACATTATCAATTCTCTGCATTGCCCTTTGGCTTATCTACTGTGCCCAGAGTGTTCACGAAATGCCTGGCATCAGTAATTGCCTACTGCAGACTTCAAGGGATACAAATATACCCATATTTGGACGACTGCCTGATCCAAGCGGACAGCAAGCACATACTTCTGAAACATCTGGCGTTTGTAATAATGTTGTTGAATTCTCTGGGATACACAGTCAGCAAAAAGAAATCAAGACTAATACCCTCACAAACAATAATTTTCCTGGGTGCCAACTTGGATACAAACACCCGGATGGCCTACCTCACGCCAGAGAAACAAGGGCAACTAACTCAATACTTCAGAAAACTGGCAACTTTCACCAGGCTGACTGCAAGGAAAATCCTGCAGGCTCTGGGATTCATGGCATCTTGCATCCTACTAATCCCATGTGCAAAGCTGCATATGAGGAAACTTCAATGGTACCTAAAAAACCTATGGTCTCAACACAGCCACAGTTTGGAAACAATAATACCACTGATTCCATGTCTTCAAAAGGAATTTCTGTGGTGGGCTCAAGCATGCCAAAGAAACACAGGTCTCCCATTCTGCAAGCCTCAAGCAAATCAAGTCATCACAACAGACGCCTCAGATTACGCCTGGGGGGCACACATGACAGATCGGTGCATTCAGGGCAAATGGTCCCAAAAAGAAAAGGACCTACACATCAATCAAAAGGAAATGCTAGCAGTAATAAATGCTATTATAGCTTTCAAAGACCTGCTGCATCCAGGCCAGCTATTGATAAGGACAGACAACACCACAGTAATGTGGTACATAAACAAACAGGGAGGAACCCATTCATACCCCCTATGCAGGCTAGCCATGTCTCTTTGGAACATGGCTCTGGAATTGCAAATCGAGCTTCAAGCACAGTTCCTGCCAGGCAAGGAAAACATGCTGACAGACAACCTAAGCAGAAATATGACAGATCCACACGAATGGAAGTTGCATCCTCAAGTTTTTTCAAAGATAATTCAAGCATGGGGAAGGCCAGACATAGATCTCTTTGCCTCCCACAGAAATCACCAATTGGCAAAATTCTGCTCAAGGACCTTTCATCCAAAGGCCTGGAAAGTGGATGCACTCTCTTTCAGTTGGACAACAATGACAGTTTATGCCTTTCCACCTCTTCCTCTGCTGCCCAAAGTTCTATTAAAAACCAGAGCAGACAGATCAAAGATGATTCTCATTGCTCCAGACTGGCCAAGACAACACTGGTACCCACTCCTGAGGAGCCTGACGCATTCCCCACCATGGATCGTGCCTCTAATGCCTCTTCTACTGACTCAGCACAACTTCAAAACTCTTCACAGTCAGCTGAAAACACTCAATCTAGCCGCATGGAAGATTCCTTAAAATCACAACAGACCCTACTCTCCAAGGAGGTGCAGGATGTCATTTTGGAGGCCAGAAGACCTTCTACTAGAAAAGCCTACTCCGCAAAATGGAAACGGTTTTGTGCTTGGAATGAGAAAAAGGGCCAGAACCCTGGAATACTTAATTTACCTCAAATATTACAGTACCTAGATGAGATGCTAAGCAGTGGACTTTCATTCTCCTCCATCAAAATCCATGCCTCAGCCATTTCTGCAGAATACAACACTGATCCTCCTTTATTCTCTCACCCCCTCTTAAGACAGTTCCTCAGAGGGGCTAAGAATATAAAACCCCCAAGGAAACAACCAGTACCTGCTTGGGACCTCAATTTCATTCTAGAAAAACTGACTGCCTCCCTTTGAGCCAGCTGCCTCAACAGAACTGCAATATTTGTCCTGGAAAACAGCCTTCCTGCTGGCTATCACCTCAGCTCGCAGGGTTTCGGAACTACAAGCCCTCATGGCTGTGCAGCCTTTCATCATTTTCCATCAGGACAGAGTTTCCTTACGAACCAATCCTTCCTTTATGCCAAAGGTAGTATCCAGGGTAGCCTTGAATCAGGCTATCCACTTACCTACCTTTTACCCCAATCCTCAAAACAAAGGGAGAGACTACTACATTCCTTGGACATTCACAGACAGCTACGTTATTATTTGGACAGAACAAAGCCTTTCAGAAAATCAGAGCAACTCTTTGTGTCCTATGCTACAGGAGCTCAAGGGAAGCCTATTTCCAAACAGACAATCTCAAAATGGATAGCCCACTGCATACGCTTTTGTTACTCTTTTCATGGTAAAACTGTACCTGCAGGCATCAGGTCTCACTCCACAAGGGCCACAGCTACCTCTGCAGCTTTCCTCAGGGGGGTTCCTACCAAAGATATTTTGGAAGCTGCCACTTGGAGTTCTGTACATACTTTCTCCAAGCACTATCACCTACCATTATACTCCAAATCTAGAGCAGGCTTTGCCACTGCAGTCTTGCAGGGCATTCTGGCTCCTCCTAGTTTCACCTAGTGCCTACCACCCCTTTTTTAGCTTTGGGATTCTACCCATCTGTTATGACTGCAGCTGTATGCACGATGAACATAGTATAGTTTTGTACCTACCATAAATGTAGATGTTCGAGTGCTAATACAGCTGCAGTCCAGGTTTTTCCTCCCTCCTTCCCCTCTTGGGACAGGCCTATAGGCTAACACATCCTCATACAACCTGATTGGGGTATTCATTTATGATGTATTTGCTTGCAACTACTGTATTTTGATTATATTGCACTGCATTATTACACAAATTTATGTATTGCCTTCCTTCTGGGGGCACCTGACATCTGGGGCAAGAAAAACTGAAGAAAATGGCGTCGGCTGGTTCCTTTATACCCCTGTCGCGCTGACGTCAGGGAAGAAGCGACACCAACCGACGCCGGACCTAGACTTTGGAATTCGGCCGACCAAGGACCCGCCTGACGGCAGGAGAACCCATCTGTTATGACTGCAGCTGTATTAGCACTCGAACATCTACATTTATGGTAGGTACAAAACTGTACTTTTTGTCTGTCTTGAGCTTCAAGCATATTTGTCTAAGTGGTTGTGACCTTGGAGAGTGAAATTGGCTCCTGTTGGCCTTCTCAAGATACATAGTGTCCCTGGCTTGGAAGCTTCCATGTTGTAGTTTTTGGTGAAGTCTGTCAGTTGTCATAAGTCTTCATGATCCCATCTCAGAGGATTGCCTTTGTACAAAACGTTGGAGAAATCTCCTTTATTATTGAGTCTACCTGCTGAGAGGGTTCTGGAGATCATTACTGCATAAGGATGTAATACATGGTCCAGCCCTCTGGGTGGGATAGTTTAGGCTTTGCTTAGATGTAGTAACAAGCCTTAGAATTTAGATGTTGCAGTGTACTGTGATGTGTCAGTGGTACAGTCACAATATGCTCATGAATCTTATTTTGATAGAATCTCTGCCTTAAAGGATTGCCTCTCCTGACCCCACTAAGGGTTTCAGCACTGAGTCATATAAGGGAATAATTAATAAGTTGTATTATTTGTCTTTTGTTAATTGGGTTAGTCCCACTAGGCTGGTAAACTCTTTTCATGGAAGACCCGAGGAGGTATTTATACTATTAGGGGAACTTCCCCTACTCTTTTCTATAGGTTCATAGGTTGGTACTAGGCTATCGACCCGAGGGCCTATACAAGCCTAGCCATAACAATTCCCTGGCTATTTCTTCCCACAGTATTTACTTCCCTGGACCCCTGTCTAGCAGGGCGACGCCCAGGGTGAATTTCCTATCTCCAATCCAATCGTCAAGGTTCCTTTTGAAGAGGGCCAAAGAGGCGCTCTGCTTGACATGTATAGGCAGTCTATTCCAGAGTCTGGGAAGTCTCTGGGTCAGGAACCTATCCCTCCAGCATGTTTTGGTCATTGTGATGATAAGGTTTAGATCCCTGGAGCATGCGTCTCCGAGCGATTGGGATTTCTTTAAGTGTAGCATGTCCAACAGCTCTGGGTTTGGCATGGCCTTGTATGTTAAGTAGAGATCGACTCTGAGTAGACGATATGCGACAGAGTATAGGTGGAGTTTTTTTAGACGGTCAGCATAGGGTATCTGCTGTAGGCCTGTGATTCTTTTAGTGAGGTATTTCTGCGGCCTTTCCATTTGTTGCAGATTTCTTGAGAGGTACATACCAAATGGAGCATTGTATTCTATAATGGGTCTAATGAGGGATGAGTACAGTGGGGCAATGACCTGCTTTTTTCCTGGATGAAAAGCCCTTAGTGATGAGGTGTGCCACATATAAGAATTTTCTGACTGTTGTGGCTATGTGGTTATCGAAGGTGAGACCACTGTCCACCTGTGTCCCTAAGTCTCTTATCACACTTTCGGTGTTTAGTGCACTGCCACCTATGTGGTAATTCAGGGGTACATGTTTTTTTCCCAAAGGGGATAACTATACATTTCTTAGCATCGAGCTTGAGTCCATGGCTGTGGCACCAAGCATCTGTTTCTGTAAGGTCTTTTTGTAGAATATCCACATAATTTGGTAATTCAATAATGGCTCCCAGTTTGCAGTCATCTGCGAACTTTTTTAGCCAGAGTCCCTTAGTATTGGCCTGTACTTCAGAGAACCTATCGAGTGACGTAGGGATTAATGCCCAGCTTAGTAATCTATGATTCTAGAGTGGGGATGGTGTCGAAGGCCTTGGCGAGGTCCAGATAGACTGTGTGGTCCACCTTACCTTTGTCCACAGCTCTGGAGACTGATTCAAAGAAGTCAGTCAGGTTCAGGAGACAAGATCGGCCTTTCACCTACCTAGACTGCTTGGGGTCCAGTGTTTGAAGGTTGCCAATGTCTTTGTTTATAAGTTCCATGATAATACGTTCCATGGCCTTGCAGATCAGGCTCGTCAGACTGATGGGGTGGTAGTTCCCGGGATCCAAGGTGGATCCCCCCTTGTGGAGTGGGATGACTGTAGTTGTGCGCCACTCAGTGGCACGAAGCCTGAGGTGAGGCTGTGATTAAACATGACACTTAGGTGAGGTCCCAGTTCATTTTGTAGTTCATGTAGTACACAGCCTTGGATGTCGTCTGGTCCCATGGATGCTGTATTCTTAGCTTTGGAGAGTGCGTTTTTTACCTGTGTGGCCATTATTACCAGAATTTGGCAATCTTTCGGTATTCAGATGGGCCATTTCGGGGGTGAGAGGAGGGTGAAGTTTGCACTGAATCAGTCTGCCAGGATATTGGCAATATCCTTGGGATCAGTATATTTAATGCCATTCTGTTGTAGCACAGAGCAGATCTGAGCATTGCCTTTTAGATTCTTGACATAGCTATAGAATGCCTTGTAGTTATCTTTGGAATCTTTGGCAATTTTATTTTCATAAAAAGGTGCAGTGGAATCTTTTACATCAAGCTGAACTACCACCAGCTCAAGCTAATATATCATCCAAAAGTGACTATAAGTGTCAATCCATACATAATTCAAGCTGGAAAATACTGGTTAAGCAATAGGACTGTGGAAGTCAGGGTGGGGTCATTACCCTTCTGTCTCTGTAGAAATTTAGCAGTGTTCCACAGGGCTATGTAATGGAACCACTATCCCTGATGACCAGTTGATTGGATTGTAATTTTTCGTACTTTGCTGGCTACTTTTGCATTAAATCCTTGGTTGTGTGGTTAATACGTAGGCATAATCGGACCACTGCATGAGACAGCTGTACACTATTTTGGAGATTTTTTCCTTTCCCCAGTGTGGAGTGACAATAGTGATAGTACATACTAAGAGAGTGCTTCAGTCCCTGCAGGTGGTTTGTAAGACTGTTGCTGTCTTTATCAGTTGTTTTATCAGGATAACATTTCTGGAATTATGTCTCAGTTCGGAGGGAAAGTTCTCACATTTGGAAGTCGGAAGTAGGCTGTGAATAACTAGATATGGTTATGAATGTGAATTTAGTTATGCAAATTACCAGTACTTCAATAAAAGAGGCTAAAATTCTTTAAGATGGTTTACAGGAAATACTCAGCTAAAACGGTAGTAATGACTTGCTTGTGCCTTAAGTAAATGTAGGATCATGAGGTATTGAAGAATGGAGGTACTGGTTTCCCAAGCATTTAAGGATGTTGTCAGTCGTTTTATTAGCATTTCTCCTTTGGGTTGATAGCTCTTATGAGGCGCAGTGGAAGTCAACTCAAAATTATTTGTGTTAACTCTGGATTAAAGCCTATAAAATACTTTGAAGGTTTTTCTAATAGATTAGAAAATGCTAATTACATTAATCTAATTTTAAAATCTTTTAAGAATTTCAAAAATAAAAGCATTGAATTAAAACATTGGTTCTTCACCATTTTCCAATTGCATTTACAAAACGGATTGATGAAAGTAAGAAGACATACTTAATTTTGGATTTAAAACATAAACATCTCTTTTTTTGGTTTAGTTTCTTGAGTGTGACTAATATTTTGTTAAAAGATAAAAATTGTCAATATATATAATTTACCAAATGTAACACATTTGATGATTCAAAACTGCTAAAAATATGAACTGATTTAGTAAAATAAAATTATCCAATATGTTGAGAATGCCTTTTATTGTTTATTAATGGAAATTGTGATTTAAAGTCACTTCCTTCTGATTTATATAATCTTAAGTAGTAATCCAGGAATCAAATTTGATAGCAAGTATCTAAACATTATTACTAATTATAATGTTAATGATAGTGATAATTATTATAGTAAAAGTAGTAGCAAACAAATGGATCCACTGGAATAAATGGTGCTAGTTAGCCAGAAAATACAAATAAATGTAAACCAGCACCAAAACATGACTGTTTTCATAAAAATCCAGGTTTATTGTAGCAAGACAGGTAATCGCTTTCACACATTAAATTTGCTTCTTCAGACGACAAAGCAGTAAAATCAGACACATTATGTAATACATTAATTTACTATGATAAAATAATTAACCTATAAAAGCAGTGTTTCAGTTAATCAATAAAACATTCTCATTCATTTAAAGAGGCCTCTGGCTTTCAAAGCTGACTTAATAGAGGCTCTTTAATTGATGCCAAGAAACCTATCTGCCTGCATAATAATAATTATCTATGACAGTTCCCTTTCCTCAGTAAAATTTCTAAAGTCGCCACTCTGAATATTAGGAGTCACCATCTCAATTACCCTAAAACCAAAGATATGCTCTCATCCACATTCAACGTAATGCTTGGCAAGGGCATTGTGTACATCACCTTTATTTATACTGTTAACATGCTCTCTCATTCTTTCCAGCAAAGACCTGTTGGTCTTGCCTATGTAGAAACAATCTCATGCTCTACATTTGGCTAAGTAAACCAGATTTCTGCTTCTGCAATCAGCAGTGACATTAAAACAAAACCTCTTTTTAGTAGATGGATGAACGAAATCCACGTATGGATCTTCAGTTCTTCTCCCAACATTACACCAACATTGTTATGGCTGTATGGGAAGAGAAAAGTACAGTTTTGTACCTACCATAAATGTAGATGTTCGAGTGCTAATACAGCTGCAGTCATAACAGATGGATTCTCCTGCCGTCAGGCGGGTCCTCGGTCGGCCGAATTCCAAAGTCTAGGTCCGGCGTCGGTTGTCGTCGCTTCTTCCCTGACGTCAGTGCGACAGGGGTATAAAAGAACCAGCCGATGCCATTTTCTTCAGTTTTTCTTGCCCCAGATGTCAGGTGCCCCCAGAAGGAAGGCAATACATAAATTTATATAATAAAGCAATGCAATATAATCAAAATACAGTAGTTGCAAGCAAATACACCAAAAGAATACCCCAATCAGGATGTATGTGGTGTTTGCCAATAGGCCTGTCCCAAGAAGGGAAGGAGGGAGGGAAACCTGGACTGCAGCTGTATTAGCACTCGAACATCTACATTTATGGTAGGTACAAAACTGTACTATGTTCATCATGCATACAGCTGCAGTCATAACAGATGGGTAGAATCCCAAAGCAAAGAAGGGGGTGGTAGGCACTAGGAGGAGCCAGGATGCCCTGCAAGACTGCAGTGGCAAAGCCTGCTCTAGTTTTGGAGTATAATGGTAGGTGGTAGTGCTTAGAGATGGTATGCACAGAACTCCAAGTGGCTGCTTCCAAAATATCTTTGGTAGGAACACCTCTGAGGAAAGCTGCGGAGGTAGCTGTGGCCCTTGTGGAGAGAGATCTGATGCCTGTAGGTACAGTTTTGCCATGAAAAGAATAGCAAAAGCGTATGTAGTGGGCTATCCATTTTGAGATTGTCTGTTTGGAAATTGGCTTTCCTTGAGCTCCTACAGCATAGGACACAAAGAGCTGTTCTGATTTTCTGAAAGGCTTTGTTCTGTCCAAATAATAACACAGTTGTCTGTGGATGTCCAAGGAATGTAGTAATCTTTCCCCTTTGTTTTGAGGGTTAGGATAAAAGGTAGGTAAGTGTATGGCCTGATTCAAAGCTACCCTGGATACCACTTTAGGCATAAAGGACGGGTTGGTTCGTAAGGAAACTCTGTCCTGATGGAAGATGATAAAAGGCTGCACAGCCATGAGAGCTTGTAGTTCTGAAACTCTACGAGCTGAGGTAATAGCCAGAAGGAAAGCTGTTTTCCAGGATAAATATTGCAAATCTGATGAGGCAGCTGGCTCAAAGGGAGGCAAGGTCAGTTTTTCCAGAATGAAGTTGAGATCCCAAGCAGGTATTGGTTGTTTCCTTGGGGTCTTAGATTCTTAGCCCCTCTGAGGAACTGTCTTAAGAGAGGGTGAGAGAATAAGGGTGGATCAGTGTTGTATTCTGCAGAAATGGCTGAGGCATGGATTTTGATGGAGGAGAATGAAAGTCCACTGCTTAGCAGCTCAGCTAGGTACTGGAGTATTTGAGGTAAATTCAGTTTTCCAGGATCCTGACCCTTTTTCTCATTCCAGACACAAAACCGTTTCCATTTTGCGGAGTAAGCTTTTCTAGTTGATGGCCTTCTAGCCTCCAAAATAACATCCTGCACCTCCTTGGAGAGTAGGGTCTGTTGTGATGCTAAGGAATCTTCCATGCGGCCAGATTGAGAGTTTTTAGCTGGCTGTGGAGAGTTTTGAAGCTGTGCTGAGTCAGGAGAATAGGTATTAGAGGCAGGGGCCATGGTGGGGAATGCGTCAGGCTCCTCAGGAGTGGGTACCAGTGTTGTCTTGGCCAGTCTGGAGCAATGAGAATCATCTTTGGTCTGTCTGCTCTGGTTTTCAATAGAACTTTGGGCAGCAGAGGAAGAGGTGGGAAGGCATAAACTGTCATTGCTGTCCAACTGAAAGAGAGAGCGTCCACTCTCCAGGCCTTTGGATGGAAAATCCTTGAGCAGAATTTTGTCAATTGGTGATTTTTGTGGGAGGCAAAGAGATCTATGTCTGGCCTTCACCATGCTTGGATTATTTCTGTAAAAATTTTTGGATGCAACCTCCATTCGTGTGGATCTGTCATATTCCTGCTTAGATTGTCTGCCAGCGTGTTTTCCTTGCCTGGCAAGTACTGTGTTTGAAGTTCGATTTGTAATTCCAGGGCCATATTCCAAAGTGACATGGCCAGCCTGCACAGGTGGTATGAATGGGTTCCTCCCTGTTTGTTTATGTACCACATTACTGTGGTGTTGTCTGTCCTTATCAATAGTTGACCTGGATGCAGAAGGTCTTTGAAAGCTGTAATAGCATTTGTTACTGCTAGCATTTCCTTTTGATTGATGTGAAGGTGCTTTTCTTTTTGGGACCATTTGCCCTGAATGCACCGATCTGCCATGTGCGTCCCCCAGGCATAGTCCGAGGCGTCTGTTGTGATGACTTGATTTGTTTGAGGCTTGCTGAATGGGAGACCTGTATTTGTTTGGCATGCTTGAGCCCACCACAGAAATTCCTTTTGTAGACATGGAATTAGTGGTATTATTGTTTCCAAACTGTGGCTGTGTTGAGACCATAGGTTTTTCAGGTACCATTGAAGTTTCCTCATATGCAGCTTTGCACATGGGATTAGTAAGATGCAAGATGCCATGAATCCCAGAGCCTGCAGGATTTTCCTTGCAGTCAACCTGGTGTAATTTGCTAGTTCTTTGAAGTATTGAGTTAGTTGCCCCTGCTTCTCTGGCGTGAGGTAGGCCATCTGGGTGTTTGTGTCCAAGTTGGCACCCAGGAAAATTATTTTCTTAGAGGGTATTAGTCTTGATTTCTTTTTGTTGACTGTGTATCCCAGAGAATTCAACAACCTTATCACAAAAGCCAGATGTTTCAGAAGAATGTGCTTGCTTTCCGCTTGGATCAGGCAGTCGTCCAAATATGGATATATCTGTATCCCTTGAAGTCTGCAGTAGGCAATTACTGATGCCAGGCATTTCGTGAATACTCTGGGCGCAGTAGATAAGCCAAAGGGCAATGCAGAGAATTGATAATGGGTTGAACCTGCAAGAAATCTGAGGTATCTTCTGCAATTTTGTCTGATTGGGACATGCAGGTATGCCTCCTTGAGGTCCAATGTTACCAGCCAAGACTCCTTGCCCAGCATGGGAAGAAGCTGCTGTAATGTGAGCATCTTGAATTTTGGTACGATTAAAAAAGTGTTTAGGATGGATAGGTCCAATATAGGTCTCCAATCTTTTCCCTTCCTTGGTACCAGGAATAGTCTGGAATAAAAACCTTGACCTTGTTCGTGCGTAGGTACCTCTTGAATAGCTTTCATGTCTATAAGATCTGTAAGTTTTTTTTGTGCCTCTGCCCTTTGATTGTGTGGCAGATTTGGCATGCCTCTCATTTTTGGAAGGGTGTGAAAATGGAATCTGTAGCCTCTGTTTATAATGTCCAGGATCCATTTGTCCTTTGTGACAATATGCCAATTTTTTGAAAATAATGCCAGTTTTCCTCCTAAGGGTGCTGCCATTTGAATCCTGCTTGGCCTGCAAAGGGGAAAGTCATTGGGCTTGCTTTCTGAATGATTGCGAGGTATCCTCACCACCTCTTTGTGTAGGAGCTTGCCATTGTCTGCCTCTAAACGATCCTTGGGATTGTCCTCTGCCCCTCGGGCGCCTGTATCTACCTCTCTGGGGTCTGTCCGTGGCTGGAAAGGACCAATTTTTGGAAGGCCAATTTCTACTGAAACGTGGGGGTTGTACCTGTAGAAAATCTTTCACAGTTTGCATTGATTTAGCCTTTTCCTCCATTTTCTTTAATACCTCCTCAGCATTAGCACCAAATAATACATCCTTTTGTAGAGGGGCATCTAGTAGTTTAGCTTTGACATGATCAGGCATGGTTTGTTCCTTAAGCCAGGCATGTCTACGTATGACTGATCCTGTAACAGCAGCTCTACATGAGGCCTCTAGAGCATCAAAACCACATTGCAAGGTATGCTTACCCACTTGTTCTGCACTATGCATCAAATCCTGCAACTCCTTCAAGTCTGGTTGTTCAGGTTGTGACATTTTACTTTTCAATTGTGATAACAAAAACTGTTGGTATTTTAGCATATGAAACTGACAGTTTAAGGCCCTCATGGATAAGGTAGCGGAGGTATATACCTTTTTTCCCCACCTTTCTAAGGATCTGGCGTCTCTCTCGGAAGGTAATGGATTTTTAGCAATAGAGGCTTTAACTCCCTTGGGGCCCTGTGAGAAGGTTTCTGGGTCAGCAGCATGGCTTTTGTATAGGAATTGGTGTGAGTCAGGAACCCTGTAGTACCTGTCTGGCTTAACTGGAGCTGGGGGTAGAGAGTCCGGGTTAAGGCAAGCCTCCGAGTAAACATTATCTAGGATGTCCAAGACAGGAGGTATAGCCAAAGGCCTGTGCTGAGGTAGCAAGAGAAATTCCCTGAGCCTTTTCTTTGAATCTGAATAATCTTGGCCTTCCCAGTGGAAGTGTTCCCTTAAGGTATGCAAAGTTTCCCCAAATGAATAATCCTCTGGAGGTGAGACAGAAGGGATGGACTCCTCCGCATCAGAGTCTTCAAAAGGAGAGTAAGAATGTTCCTGATCATCAGAGTGTCCTGAAATAATGGAGCCCTGATCAGAGGAGGGGGAATCTTCCTCCACTCTGGGCCTTTTGTCCGGAGGGGGCTGAGAACCTCTGATAAGAGTAATTAAATCTTCAGCCATTTTAAGCATCTGTTTCTTAGGCATGGGGCCTGGAGATGGGCCCTGTGTAGTAGGTCTCTTAGAATGCAAGGTTGCTTTAGACTTTGTGAAAGCCTTGATGGAAAAAGAAGAGGAAGGTCTGAAAACACCTTGAGTGGAGGTGGACCTGTCCACATTCTGAGTTTCAATGCCAAGAGTGGCTTCTGTATCTGTAGTCGGGGTGTGGGCCGAGGAGCCTGTGACCTCGGGCACAGGAGACACCGTCAAAGAAGGGTTGTCTGTAGTCAGGGGCTGCGTAGGCGCCTCGCTGAGAACCGGACCACGTGTAGTCTGCTTTGGCGTAGTGTCGGTAGAGGCCGCGGACCTCGTGTGTCGGTCCTTGTCTTTACGTTTTTTAGACAAAAACCGGAGTCAGAATATCCGACGACATAGTATAGTTAAATGCTTTCCCAAAATAATGCTGGGCGAACTCCGCCCGACGCTTAATAGTGCATTTGTTGAATGTAGCACAAAAGCGACAGACCGAGACGTCGTGGTCTGGGCCTAAACAAGGTATACAGAGGGAATGGAAATCCTTATGCGGTATTTGCTTCCCACAAGAAATACAATTATTAACTTTGTCTGACATCGGTCTGAGGCAAGAAAAGTTTCCCCAACGGGGTACTTAGCTTTTAAGAAGACTTCGGTTTCCAAATTTTCGTAATCTCAGGAGCTGGCCGACCGGCACTTGCGAACTGCTTCTGCTTCGGGCACCACGCGGCAAGAAAGACTGAAGAAAATGGGGTCGGCTGGTTCTTTTATACCCCTGTCGCACTGACGTCAGGGAAGAAGCGACGACAACCGACGCCGGACCTAGACTTTGGAATTCGGCCGACCGAGGACCCGCCTGACAGCAGGAGAACCCATCTGTTATGACTACAGCTGTATGCACGATGAACATCACATTTTTTACTCTGTTTTTTCATCGAACATTGTACTGTATAGAAGGTTTGTGGATGACCTTTTTTTGGGTTGGAGGTGGCTGGAGGCACAACTCTTTGATTTTATATCTTATTTAACTCATTCACTCCAGAGTAGCTCAGGAAAAGCTGCCTGCTTAATTCCACCATAGGAACAACAGTGCAGCCTGAGCTCATTTTCAGAAAATCCATTTGTAAAACCATATAGAAAACAAATGTTTATAACGCTTTAACTATAAGAGCTAGACTAAAAATGTAAATGCGAAAGTTGTTCAGCAGACATTGACCTTTCCAACAGTATAAATGTTGATAGTGTCTATCAAAGTCATTATTAAATATTTGGCAAGGAATGCTGATATTGTGCATATTTTTTACCTTTTTGGAAAAACAAAGCACAATATCTTGGTCAATGTACCATGCAGACCCATACAATTTGAATGTAATTTGTTAATATGAATGTCAGCTTTAAAATGGTACCTTAACCATTATTGTGTGATGTTCCTTTCTTGAGATATTCACAGAAATATGATTAATGTATTATTTTTCATAATTGATAAATAAACAAAGCATAATATCTCATCACCTATAACAGACAGAGCCTACATATCAGTGTAGAAGTTGTGCATCTGAATGTCAGCTTCAAAATGATGCATCATTTGTGTGATCACCATGCTCCCTTGCAAAGATATGGGCATAATAATGAAAAGTATTGTAAATGTATAGTTTTCATAATCGTACAAGACTAAACAAACTGTGATATTTGTACATGTGTAGAGTGCACAGACATAATTCTTTTACCATGTTGTAAGGAGTAACATTGTCTTCAAAATGAGGTATTACTTGGCACACTGACATGCTCCCTTGCAAAGTTATTTACCAAAATATGAAAAAAATCATAATTTCCATAACCTAATTCCAAACAAACTTTGATATCTGCCTATGAGTACAACATACAGGCACCATTCTTTTACCATGTTAGAACTATAAATAATCTTTTCAAAATGAGGTATTACTTAACACATTCAGATGCTCCCTTGCAAAGTTATTTACCAAAATGTGAACTAAAAATCATAATTTCCATAACCTAAGTCCGAAACAAACATTGATGTCTGCACATGTGTACAATATACAGGCCCAATTCTTTTACCATGTTAGAACTATAAATAATCTTTTCAAAATGAGGTATTACTTAGCACATTCAGATGCTCCCTTGCAATGTTATTTAGTAAAATATGAAAAAAAAATCATAATTCCCATAACCTAAGTCCGAAACAAACTTTGATATCTGCACATGTGTCAAACATACAGGTACAATTCTTTTATCATGTTAGAACCAGCAGTACCGTCTTCAAAATGAGATATTACTTGGCACATTCAGATGCTCCCTTTCAAAGTTATTTATCAAAATATGAAAAAAATCATAATTTCCATAAGAGTCATTTGCCAAGCTCAGAGAAATGAATTTTACACAACACATTTCATAATACTGTTTTACTTACTATATTGGTCCGACTTAGTCATGGGTGTTTTCCATTCTTCTCACAAGCTGCATGTTAGCAATCTTGCATGGCTCTCCTCACACCATTGTGGAGGTTGGTCAAGAACAACGCAATGCCCTCCTCAGTTAGGTGAATGCCATCCGTTCTGAACAGGTGAACATCTTCTGCGGTGATGCCGAAGACAGAAGACAGTCTTACCTTATCTGAAATAAAGCATGGGTGGACACTGACAAGGGTGCACAGCCAGGGCACATGTAAAGAGAAAAAGCAGGGTAAGGACCGCCGCTCCACTAACATGCCAAGGACAGGCATGGGGCTCCAGATGTTGGTTATCTGTAGTGTCCCATAGCTGTGCTGGCTGCCCACTCAGACTGCTGATACCACTATGGTCTCATGATCTCCTTCAGTGTCAGCAGTCTGCCTTACCTCTGCCTTTTCTCTTTACATGTGCCCATTCAGCAATGGACCTAAGGGATGAGGGACTGAAGTAACTCACTAATCGCTGTCCTGACCCTCATACATTTACTACCCTCACCTACATACACTGACTACACCTGAAGGGAGGGAGACTGAGTGGAGAGCTACATCAAGGCAACATGTCAAAAGACCAAGACTGACCCAGGCTGTGTCTTTTTGCATGTTTTTGCATTACATCACAGTGGCACACCCAAGCCCATGCTTACCTAGGACAGCAGCACTATGGGACTGTGCTGTAGAGTCTCCAAGTTCCCAACTGCGATCCCGGTGGATCACAAGATCCATGCTGGCTGGGTATGCCCCCTGTGATGCACCCACCAACACAATATTTGGCGATGGGACAGCGTAGGGTTTTTGGCTGTTCCCTTTCCAGTGACTCCCAGAACAGCAGAAGACGGTCTTACCTTATCTGAAATAAAGCATGGATGGACACTGACAAGGGTGCACAGCCAGGGCACATGTAAAGAGAAAAAGCAGGGTAAGGACCGCCGCTCCACTAATATGCCAAGGACAGGCATGGGGCTTCAGATGTTGGTTATCTGTAGTGTCCCATAGCTGTGCTGGCTGCCCACTCAGACTGCTGATACCACTATGGTCTCATGCCCTCCTTCAGTGTCAGCAGTCTGCCTTACCTCTGCCTTTTCTCTTTGCATGTGCCCATTCAGCAATGGACCCAACAGCCTGGTCACAACTTTGTTGTATAGTGTGCTCTGCGCATCTTAATGCTGTCAGCAGTCTGCTAGACTCTTATGGCCATGGTACTCACCAAAGCATTCCATGCATAGGTTAATCTTGCAGGTCGGGCATCACCATGATGGTTCAGGACGTTTACCCTTGCTGGCACAGTTTTTGCATCGTGCCTTCCGCCATTTCACTGGAAAGTGTGAGCCTTGTTCAAATCGTGTCATGGACTCTGGGATGGTAATCTCTGTCCTTCTTTTCCTTTTCTTGTAGGTGGTCAGGAGGTGCATGCCTAGGTGTCTTCTAAACTGTAACTGGCTTGCCGCAATAAAACGGCCAGAACGTGAAAGCTGCCGGTGGCTAGCACTCTAACAGAATAAAATGTAAGCATTCACTATGGCCACATCCCATAGGAACCAGAACAAGTACAGCCACCATTTCCTTGCCTTTCGAGCAGTTGGATACTACGTCCTGAGCTGATCTGCTCGGTCCACCCCATTCATGTATGTGTTGTACATGTTTACAACTGGTGGACATGGCACTGCAGCTTTTGTTCCATCGTGCTGTCTCCTGCGTGTGCTGGAGACTGCCAAGGTTGGGTTACTATTAGTTGACAGCAGAAATACTGGGTTGCTATCCTTCCATTCAGTTGCAAGCAATGGTCCACTCTGCAACTGCTTGTAGAACCCTCGAGGTGCTTTACCAATGGCTTGTCGGTTGAATGTTACAGGCCATCCAGACCTATTGGTGCGCATGGTTCCACAGCAGTACAGACCGTCCTGCAGCAGTTGCTGTGCCAGAGGGACAGATGAGCAGAAGTTGTCAAAGTAAATGTGATGCTTCTTTCCAATCAGCCCCCGTGTTAGGTCGACCACAACTCGGTGTGCCAGTCCAACCTCTGTGGTCTGCTCTGCCTTTCCAATGTATACCTGGAATTCATGCACATAACCATTATGTGAGTCAGCTAGCACCCATACCTTAATGCCATACCTCTCCGGCTTGCCAGGCAGAAACTGTCTAAATGTCAGACATCCACGGAAGCCGACCATGGCTTCATCTACTGCCACCTCACGATGCACATTATACTTTGTCCTACATGCATGAAGTACGGCATCCAGTATTGGCCGTACATGATGGAGCTTGTCATGACCCACACAGCCCTGTGGTCGTCTGAGGTTTTTGTCATTGCAGTGAAAATACTGCTGAATTTTTTCAAACCTCTCCCGGGTCATGTACTCAGCTATTGGGAAATGACCATACAGATGGTGCGTTTCCCAGTACTGCCTGTATTTTGGAACATGTACAATAGACATGTATATTCTGACACCTAGAAATGTGCGTATGTCTCCAGGACAAACTGGACTCCACCGCTTATCAACCTTGCCTGCTGCAGCCTGCCTCTGTGCAGCATAGCAGTTAGTTTCATCAGCAATAAGCAAGTACAGTTCCTCTGGGAACATCAAATTGAGGAAGTCCACCTCAGTGCTGTCTGACTCCAGGTTGGTTACTGGGCCGACTGGACACACAAAATCATCGATGTGAACTGGTGTTGGGCGTTTCTCCCATGATAAGTTTCGTGGTGGGCATGATCGCCGTGCCTTTTTCATTAGCATCCCAGAGTTTTGAATGGAAATTACTGGATGGTTAAGAGATGGTACCCTGTGATCAGTTACATTACCCACTGGTTTGTACTGACTTCTGAGTGGAGTACTTGCACAATTTCCATATTGCGGCACACTCAGATCCTTGCTTGACAAGGAGCTACTTCGGCTCAGATCCAGTGGACTTTCTCCATCCGAATAAACCTGCTGTGGACTACGCCTGAACTCATGTATAGTAGGAAGCATATCCGCTTCCTCTTCAGCACTAGGCCTGGCTTGGGCGATGGAGGACTGCAAAGGTCTGTCACTCGGGCCACGTCCTTGCCGTAACTCAGATAGAGGCAATTCATCCTCTGTGTCAAAATCTGATTCAAGTTGATGACCACTATTGTGTGTGCCATCATACCTTAGCTGGGCTAGTGGCATGTCATCCTCACGGTCGTGGTCAGTTTCATCAAGAGTGGTGAGGTAGAGGGTAGGTGTCTGTCAGGAATCGCTGGGACAGGGGCATTATCTTTATCAGCAGTAATAACCTTCTCACACAGACGTGCCAGTGGAATATGATCATCAGCATCATAATCATCATCCTCACTCTGGTTTGGCTTACGCTGTGCATCAAGATCCAATTCCATTTCGGACCCACTGGTATTACTGTCAGAATCAGTATCCTCGCCCAAGTAAACGTCGGTTAACTTCTTAGCAGATGGCATCTTCACTGAGGGGTGTGATGTCGGGTGAATGCAAAGCTGGAAAACACAATGGTATAGAATATAATGTTACTCACCTGCACAGAGTCAGCTGCAAAGCAACACAACATGCAGTATGTAGTGGTAGTTTGACACATTCAACTGTTTCATCATATGTGCTTCAGTTACATTAATTCACAAAGATATGAACTACATTAATAAAATGGATACTTGCATCTGTATGTTACTCGTGAAAATACATATATATATATATATATATATATATATGTATATACACACACACACACACACACACACACACACACACACAAGTCTGGTTTGGGGGCATATTTTACAGTTCGGTAAATTAAACAGATTCATGGTCATAAAGTCCTGTTATATGATTTTTCAGTCCTACATTCCCCTGTTAATACTAGAAAGCTTTATTTCCATTTTGAGTATGAGGATATTTCTCCTTGCATCTTGCATACCATGTCAAAGAGACATACTGCGGGTGACTCATCAAGTTCTTGGACGCATGAGTTCATTTTAGCTCACCTTCTTGCTTTGTGGGTAATATATATATATATATATATATATATATATATATATATATATATACACACACACACACACACACACACACACACACACACACACACACACGCGCATACATATAGATAGATGTATATAAAATAAGGGGTTTCAGAGGCTAGGTAGTTGATGAAGAATGGAGGGGGTGGCTTGCAATGACTAGAAGCAGAGAAAAAAAAACCCAATCTGGCTTGTGCATTCATCAGTGTGATAACGAGTTGTACTTATATAAATAACAGTGACAGCTCCTGATAGTGTTACCTGAACATTCATCAATGTGATAACGAGTTGTATTTATGTGAAAAACAGTGACAGCTCCTGATAGTGTTACCTGAACATTCATCAGTGTGATAACGAGTTGTACTTGTGTGAGTAACAGTGACAGCTCCTGATAGTTTTACCTGAACATTCTTCAATGTGATAACGAGGTGTACTTATGTGAATAACAGTGACAGCTCCTGATAGTGTTACCTGAACATTCATCAATGTGATAACGAGTTGTACTTATATAAATAACAGTGACAGCTCCTGATAGTGTTACCTGAACATTCATCAGTGTGCTAACGAGTTGTACTGATGTGAGTAACAGTGACAGCTCCTGATAGTGTTACCTGAACATTCATCAGTGTGATAACGAGTTGTACTGATGTGAATAACAGTGACAGCTCCTGATAGTGTTACCTGAACATTCATCAGTGTAATAACGAGTTGTACTGATCTGAATAACAGTGACAGCTCCTGATAGTTTTACCTGAACATTCATCAGTGTGATAACGAGTTGTACTGATGTGAATAACAGTGACAGGTCCTGATAGTGTTACCTGAACATTCATCAGTGTGATAACGAGTTGTACTGATGTGAATAACAGTGACAGATCCTGATAGTGTTACCTGAACATTCATCAATGTGATAACGAGGTGTACTTATGTGAATAACAGTGACAGCTCCTGATAGTTTTACCTGAACATTCTTCAATGTGATAACGAGTTGTACTTATGTGAATAACAGTGACAGCTCCTGATAGTGTTACCTGAACATTCATCAATGTGATAACGAGTTGTACTTATATAAATAACAGTGACAGCTCCTGATAGTGTTACCTGAACATTCATCAGTGTGCTAACGAGTTGTACTGATGTGAGTAACAGTGACAGCTCCTGATAGCGTTACCTGAACATTCATCAATGTGATAACGAGTTGTACTGATGTGAATAACAGTGACAGGTCCTGATAGTGTTACCTGAACATTCATCAGTGTGATAACTAGTTGTACTGATGTGAATAACAGTGACAGCTCCTGATAGTGTTACCTGAACATTCATCAGTGTGATAACGAGTTGTACTTATGTGAATAACAGTGACAGCTCCTGATAGTGTTACTTGAACATTCATCAGTGTGATAACGAGTTGTATGTGAATAACAGTGACAGCTCCTGATAGTGTTACCTGAACATTCATCAGTGTGCTAACGAGTTGTACTGATGTGAATAACAGTGACAGCTCCTGATAGTGTTACCTGAACATTCATCAATGTGATAACGAGTTGTACTGATGTGAATAACAGTGACAGCTCCTGATAGTTTTACCTGAACATTCATCAATGTGATAATGAGTTGTACTTATGTGAATAACAGTGACAGCTCCTGATAGTGTTACCTGAACATTCATCAATGTGATAACGAGTTGTACTTATGTGAATAACAGTGACAGCTCCTGATAGTGTTACCAGAACATTCATCAATGTGATAACGAGTTGTACTGATGTGAATAACAGTGACAGCTCCTGATAGTGTTACCTGAACATTCATCAGTGTGATAACGAGTTGTACTGATGTGAGTAACAGTGACAGCTCCTGATAGTGTTACCTGAACATTCATCAATGTGATAACGAGTTGTACTGATGTGAATAACAGTGACAGCTCCTGATAGTGTTACCTGAACATTCATCAGTGTGATAACGAGTTGTACTTATGTGAATAACAGTGACAGCTCCTGATAGTGTTACCTGAACATTCATCAATGTGATAACGAGTTGTACTGATGTGAATAACAGTGACAGCTCCTGATAGTGTTACCTGAACATTCATCAGTGTGATAACGAGTTGTACTGATGTGAATAACAGTGACAGCTCCTGATAGTGTTACCTGAACATTCATCAATGTGATAACGAGTTGTACTGATGTGAATAACAGTGACAGCTCCTGATAGTGTTACCTGAACATTCATCAGTGTGATAACGAGTTGTACTTATGTGAATAACAGTGACAGCTCCTGATAGTGTTACCTGAACATTCATCAATGTGATAACGAGTTGTACTGATGTGAATAACAGTGACAGCTCCTGATAGTTTTACCTGAACATTCATCAATGTGATAACGAGTTGTACTGATGTAAATAACAGTGACAGCTCCTGATAGTGTTACCTGAACATTCATCAGTGTGATAACGAGTTGTACTTGTGTGAATAACAGTGACAGCTCCTGATAGTTTTACCTGAACATTCTTCAATGTGATAACGAGGTGTACTTATGTGAATAACAGTGACAGCTCCTGATAGTGTTACCTGAACATTCATCAATGTGATAACGAGTTGTACTTGTGTGAGTAACAGTGACAGCTCCTGATAGTTTTACCTGAACATTCTTCAATGTGATAACGAGTTGTACTTATGTGAATAACAGTGACAGCTCCTGATAGTGTTACCTGAACATTCATCAATGTGATAACGAGTTGTACTGATGTGAATAACAGTGACAGCTCCTGATAGTGTTACCTGAACATTCATCAATGTGATAACGAGTTGTACTTATGTGAATAACAGTGACAGCTCCTGATAGTGTTACCTGAACATTCATCAATGTGATAACGAGTTGTACTTATGTGAATAACAGTGACAGCTCCTGATAGTGTTACCTGAACATTCATCAATGTGATAACGAGTTGTACTTATATAAATAACAGTGACAGCTCCTGATAGTGTTACCTGAACATTCATCAGTGTGATAACGAGTTGTACTGATGTGAATAACAGTGACAGCTCCTGATAGTGTTACCTGAACATTCATCAATGTGATAACGAGTTGTACTGATGTGAATAACAGTGACAGCTCCTGATAGTGTTACCTGAACATTCATCAGTGTGATAACGAGTTGTACTGATGTGAATAACAGTGACAGCTCCTGATAGTGTTACCTGAACATTCATCAGTGTGATAACGAGTTGTACTTATGTGAATAACAGTGACAGCTCCTGATAGTGTTACCTGAACATTCATCAGTGTGATAACGAGTTGTACTGATGTGAATAACAGTGACAGCTCCTGATAGTGTTACCTGAACATTCATCAATGTGATAACGAGTTGTACTGATGTGAATAACAGTGACAGCTCCTGATAGTGTTACCTGAACATTCATCAATGTGATAACGAGTTGTACTGATGTGAATAACAGTGACAGCTCCTGATAGTGTTACCTGAACATTCATCAGTGTGATAACGAGTTGTACTTATGTGAATAACAGTGACAGCTCCTGATAGTGTTACCTGAACATTCATCAATGTGATAACGAGTTGTACTGATGTGAATAACAGTGACAGCTCCTGATAGTGTTACCTGAACATTCATCAATGTGATAACGAGTTGTACTGATGTGAATAACAGTGACAGCTCCTGATAGTGTTACCTGAACATTCATCAATGTGATAACGAGTTGTACTGATGTGAATAACAGTGACAGCTCCTGATAGTGTTACCTGAACATTCATCAGTGTGATAACGAGTTGTACTTATGTGAATAACAGTGACAGCTCCTGATAGTGTTACCTGAACATTCATCAATGTGATAACGAGTTGTACTGATGTGAATAACAGTGACAGCTCCTGATAGTGTTACCTGAACATTCATCAATGTGATAACGAGTTGTACTTGTGTGAATAACAGTGACAGCTCCTGATAGTTTTACCTGAACATTCTTCAATGTGATAACGAGTTGTACTTATGTGAATAACAGTGACAGCTCCTGATAGTGTTACCTGAACATTCTTCAATGTGATAACGAGTTGTACTGATGTGAATAACAGTGACAGCTCCTGATAGTGTTACCTGAACATTCATCAGTGTGATAACGAGTTGTACTTGTGTGAATAACAGTGACAGCTCCTGATAGTGTTACCTGAACATTCATCAGTGTGATAACGAGTTGTACTTATGTGAATAACAGTGACAGCTCCTGATAGTGTTACCTGAACATTCATCTGTGTGATAACGAGTTGTACTTGTGTGAATAACAGTGACAGCTCCTGATAGTGTTACCTGAACATTCATCAATGTGATAACGAGTTGTACTTATATAAATAACAGTGACAGCTCCTGATAGTGTTACCTGAACATGTGATAATGAGTTGTACTGATATGAGTAACAGTAACAGCTCCTGATAGTGTTACCTGAACATTCACATTCATCAATGTGATAACGAGTTGTACTTGTGTGAGTAACAGTGACAGCTCCTGATAGTTTTACCTGAACATTCTTCAATGTGATAACGAGTTGTACTTATGTGAATAACAGTGACAGCTCCTGATAGTGTTACCTGAACATTCATCAGTGTGATAACGAGTTGTACTTGTATGAATAACAGTGACAGCTCCTGATAGTGTTACCTGAACATTCATCAATGTGATAACGAGTTGTACTTATGTGAATAACAGTGACAGTTCCTGGTAGTGTTACCTGAACATTCATCAGTGTGATAACGAGTTGTACTGATGTGAATAACAGTGACAGCTCCTGATAGTGTTACCTGAACATTCATCAGTGTGATAACGAGGTGTACTTATGTGAATAACAGTGACAGCTCCTGATAGTGTTACCTGAACATTCATCAATGTGATAACGAGTTGTACTGATGTGAATAACAGCGACAGCTCCTGATAGTGTTACCTGAACATTCATCAGTGTGATAACGAGTTGTACTTATGTGAATAACAGTGACAGTTCCTGATAGTGTTACCTGAACATTCATCAGTGTGATAACGAGTTGTACTGATGTGAATAACAGTGACAGCTCCTGATAGTTTTACCTGAACATTCATCAGTGTGATAACGAGTTGTACTTGTGTGAAAAACAGTGACAGCTCCTGATAGTGTTACCTGAACATTCATCAGTGTGATAACGAGTTGTACTTATGTGAATAACAGTGACAGCTCCTGATAGTGTTACCTGAAAAGTGATAATGACTCAGTGCTATGTTGTAACTGACTTATTGCTAAGGTGATAATGACCTGCCTTTCATTACTGGAAAGGTATGCATGCTCAGACACAGGTGATAATTGCTGCACATAACCTGTTGAGTAGGTACTCATTATATCTCCTTGTGCAGCTGTTATGTAATACAGTAATTCAGTAAAATAGTACAACACTTAGCCCTTCCTCCCACATAAGTTGCACACATTACTGACAAAGGCCAGAAAAATTCCCAAAATATAACATAGCTCCATGCAGGTAGTAGTCAGCAAGTAATAACATGGGTAACTTCTAGGCAAAACTAAATCATTCAGAATATCTGGAGCAATTGTTTATTTCTTGTGATGGTAGGAATGGACAGTGTTTCAAAACAGATCATTTTCAAATGGGTGTCCAAGACTATTACCTTTTGTTATAATCACAATAAATCTATTCAAGTCAGGGTCAAGGCCCTCTCTCCAAAATGCATAGAGGAAGTCGAGGTTCTGTTACAGGGTTAGATTCTAGAAAGACAAGTTATGTTTTTCTCTATACACTTCTATGCTCTTTGATAGATAAAGCTTATGAGAGATGTTATGGAAAGCAAACCAGCAGTTCAAGGTGTGGAATTTAGTTAGAAATGTGAATGTCTGTGACAATACAAAGCAGTCACAGTTCAGCACAGTCACAGTTCAGCAAGCAAACTGTAAACATTTCAATATCTCCTTCCATACCTTTCAACTGTACCTCATTTAACCAAATTGAGCTCAGTCCTCCCTCCTAAAACTGTTAAGTTTGGAAAAAAAGTGGTATGTTACACTTTAGAAAATAAAGACAGTTCACATTATCATATTCTGTCAGTGTCATAGTGGTCCCTCTGCAGAACTATCGTATTAATCATGTCCAAGTAATCAAGCATAACATCCAATGATGGAGTTACGTCCCAATACTTCTGTAAGAAATTGTCCTCAAGAACAGTAATAACAAATATGAAGTCTGCACTGACTCCTGAAGGTCCTGGTTCCATCCTGTATACACAGTTTAAGTGGATTCCCTTTAAATTATTTTTTAATACATAATAAAAATCACAAAGTAGCCTTCTCTAGTATTACTCTGGTAAAGGAGTTAAAAAATGCATACTTTTTCTGTCTCCCTCACAGTCTCGATCACACAGTAAGCAAACCAGAAAATATACTCATTTCCATACATTTTACTCGGGAAAAGTGAATTTGACTTCAACAATAATAAATAGCAAACACTGAGTGAGGTCTCCATAAGCAAATTTTAAACACTAATTATAACTCTAGGATGGAAATTAAAAAAAATATATACTGCTAGACTCGTCCTCATTAGTTATACAACCAACTTTGTTCATGGCATTCCTCAGGAAGATACCACCAGCAGCCCTGTGGCATTCCTCAGGAAGATACCACCAGCAGCCCTGTGTACTTCTTATCTTGATTTACAATGTAAACTAGTTTCCAAACATGCACAATCTCTGCATAGGTAGAAGTCATCTGAATAATTTCGCAGATATATGTAACTACTGAAGAAGATGCTGCTAGCAAAGAACTTTATATTTCAATATGTATCTACCAATTCAGAGGTTCTAGCTGCTTTATGGAAGCTTTCTAGTTCAAATGTGTTTTATAGTTTTACATAATTACACACATTTACATCTAATTTGTGTACCAGAATGCAAAAATCAAAGCTAAAATTGAAACAGCTGGCAACAACTATTCAGACACTCCATTTCTATTACTGACCCAAAGGTTACTAAGGTGTTCATTGCTTTGAAGGTAAAGAACAGGATTTCCAACTACAAAATCAGCTACCAGTCGATTGCTCTAGATTACCACAAAGTGAATGGACATCATACATATATATCGAAATACACACATTTGCACAGACATATTTTTTCCCAAAATCAACCATTCAGTAACATTTCCTGGTATGTACAAGCACCAACAGGAAAAATTCAGAAATAAACACCTTTTGCTTGGGAAATTGCATCAGATTATATGTTGAGTAGCCATTCATTATATTCGGGGTACAGGTGTAATATAAAACAGTCATTACCATCTGTTAGGACAAACATAGGGTTACCACCTGTCACACTTTGCGAGGGACAGTCCCTCTTTGGGCAGTTGTTCTTATATGCTGGTACATTACACTATAATCATTACTATGTCCAGGCATACATGCACCTCAATGAAATGTTTGCCCCAAACAACCCTTCAGTAACATTTCTGAGTATGTACAACCACCATCATGAGCACTTCACCAAAGCAACCCTTCTGTACAATTTTGAGGTATGCACAATCACCAACATTAAACACTTCCCCAAACGAAACGTGTGTAACATTTCCTAGTATGTACAAGCACCAAATGAAGCATTCACCCAAGCGAGCCCTTCAGTATAATGTATGCACAGGCACCAGAATGAAAGATTTCCCAAAAACAGCCATTTAGTAACATTTCCTGGTTCCAACAGGAAAAATTCAGACTAGGGTGTTGGAGCTAGAGTAATGCTCCCAGTCTATGCTTGGGTAGTTGAAGTCGCCCAATATAATGGTGTTTGGAGAGACCATCATATTTTCCAGTGTTCTCAGGAAGGCCGAGTGGGGTTCCTGGATTTGGGAGGGTGGTCTGTAGCAGGCTATAAACTGGAAGTCAGTTTTACCCACTGTTAAGTTGCACATGGATAGTCTCTGATGCTTTGTGCTGTGCCACCAACCTGGAGGTGTGGATATCTTTGACAAATATTGATACTCCCCCTCCTTTTGTGGTTTGGTCCAAGTTTTGGGGCCGAAAAGCATGGTATGAGGTATAACCTGGTAGTGCTGGGGTGCTCTCGGGAGCCTTGAACCAGGTTTCTGTTACTGCACAGATATCGATGTTCTCCATGCTAAGGAGAGTTTCGAGTGCATGCATCTTGAGGTTTAGACTTCTGGCGTTGAGTAGCATTACTCTTAGTTTCTTATCCCTTGTGATACATATGGAGGTGGGTTTGTCTTTTGAACCTTGCCTAAAAAAGGCACTATGGGGGTAGCAAGAGCCTTTGCCAATATCCGAAAGTCCAGGGGTGACAGGTGCAAGCCGTCCCTAGCGAAGCATTGTGGCTTGTCGAGCATGTCATCCCAGGCTGACAGGCATTGGGATCCCCTTTGAATGACACCAATACTTAAGCCAGTTGTTGAAATTGATCATCTTGTCTTCATATTGTGGCATCATTCTTGGTGAGGGTAAGATGCTACTCAAGGTCAGAGTCATACCGGCCTGGGCTACATGCTCAGAGAGCTCCTCTATGTCTCTTTTCATGTAGTCCAGGGAGGTACGTCTCAGGTCATTCACACCAGCATGGACAATGACTGAGTGTTAATTCAACTATATCACATTCATAGACATAAATACTCGTATGTGCATTTACTATTTTCTTTACACTCCTACAAACTGCTCTTCCAAATGATTATTCTGTTTTTGATTACACCCCCACACAAATTTATACCATATTTATATACAAACACACACACGTATACAGTGGATATAAAAACTATTACACACCCCTGTTAAAATGCCAGGTTTTTGTGATGTAAAAAAGTGAGACCACAATAGATGGTTTCAAAACTTTTCCCACCTTTAATGTGACCTATAACCTGTACAATTCAATTGAAAACCAAATCTAATGGGGAAAAAAAAAAAACGTACAATAAGCTGGCTGCATAAGTGTTGTTGTTTGCACCCCTTAAACTAATAATTTGTTGAAGCACCTTTTGAACTCTCCAACAAACTCGATAGTTTTAAATTACTGCATAAACATCTGAAAACCTCCTGGTCCTGGCACATGTTCATCAGCAGGTTAAAACTTTGTGCTCATGATATGACACTCTTTCAAATATTACCCTTAAACAGAACACTCAACCTCGCATTGAAATGACAAAATATTTTTTATACCACATCTGCAGCCTGTACAATCCACTAAGTTGCATGTGGGCTTTTAAGTAAACTTCTATCTCTGTAAAATCTTAAAATGTGTGCATGTAACTACTTAACGTATATACACATAAATAGAAATGTAACTACTCTGCTTTTAACTGGAACTAAGTATAATGCAATGTAAACAAATGGAGTTTTTTCCTAGGCCTCTGCTGAAAATGGGCATTACCCAGTCGGACTCTCCCTGTAAACAAAGGCAAATTAATAAATATACTGCAAACCTTTGCAAATGGAACTATGCAATGACATACAAAAGTATGACAAAGAGATCCATAAAATTACTCTGAAAACAGCATACCACAATTCCATACAATTAAAAAGTTACAACCATGCACAACAATGGACCATTTAAATGGATGCATTAAAAAAATATTTCCAACAAATGTTAGTAACTCCCCAAACTTAACATTCTGAGCTCAAATGTTTAATGCACCATCTCCAGTCCACCACAATCTGAACGATGACACGGTGCATTTTGTCAAAAATGCAATTTACCAAAATGACTATATGTTGACATTTGGTGATCGGTAAAGTCCAATTGGGTCAGTAACCCATTTTCAGCAGAGGCCCAGGGAGAAAAGATCCATATAAAACGTTTACACTCTACATACAACTGCAGACTAACACAGTTTAACATGTGCACACATAGACATAACACAATTTAACATGCGAGTAGATAAAATTTACAGTGAAGACTTCAAAGATTCTAGGAAGAAATATACATTACTAAAGAGGAGATTAAGTCACTGACATAATAAACTGTTTTATAGGTTATAAGAAGTAGAAAGTTTAAGTATTGGGTGTAAAACAGCAGTAGTACGGTAGTTAATGATAGTATATGAATGGCTTGAAGAAGTTGATGTTATGATTAGGATGGTGGGCAGGAGTAGGTGTATGAAATACAGGAGTATATGGTCGTAAGATCCACTAAGAAGAGGATGTTTTGGAAGTGGATTAAGAAAGCTGGGACAATGAAGAAGAAAGCAGATACAGGGTGATAGTATTGAGAAGGGAGGAGAAGATGGGGGGAAAGGAGTGGTAGCAGGGGTAGGAAACTGTTCAGAGATAAGAGTTGAGTATGTTAGTTATTAATTAAGGAGCAAGAACAGAAGCAAGTACTAAGAAATACTTTCTTAAAAATATAATTGCTAAATGTCACACAACAGCTTAAAAAGTGTGCCCCTAAAATGATTACCCTTAAAGTTTTCAAAGCAAAATTCAACATGGTCAAAATTATATCTTAAACAATCAGTTAAAGTAAATGAGAAACTACAATAATACACACACTGCAACTTATTGTTATGACATCTAAACAAAAGTACAACTCTAACAGTAAAACAGCTGTGCTTTTGCTCTAAAGCCAGAAAATTGTCTAGTGCAAGACCCAAACTTGACAATGCTTAAGGGTGCTTTAACAAAAGCTTAAGGATGCCCCACTGCTGCCAAGACTTGGTTTCAAGACCGGGACTAACAAAAGGCAGTACCAGCTGGCAAACAGCAGTGGCAGAAAGTAAAACAGCTTTTAAAAATTATAACTTCACACTGCCACACATACATATAGAAAGTAAGGCAGATAAAAAAAGTGTCAACAACTTTTAAAGCCCTTAGTTCTATATTGGAGCACTTTGTTTCTGCTTGCTGTGCTGGTCTTTGCCAGCTTTCAAATATAGTAACACATTTCGAGCTCCTGCTGTACCCCACCCCACGCTCCTGCTGCACCCCCCACCTTACCTTTACCGCTTTAACTGGTAGTACATGGAACAAATAAAGCTCCATATGCTACAAAGAATTATGAGCGGGTCGCCAATCAATCTTTTACTATATACACGCTGCACTGTTGCCAATATTCACCTCCGAGGGTGAACTGCTTGGTATCCATGTCTCCAGCATATACACTGGTTAAAATTCATAACCGGACCATAACGTCTGTGATATACACAACCCCACATAGTAGCGTGCGCGCACATACCTACGCTTGCACTTGCAAACAGCATATTTATATATGTACACACTATACATATAAGCATGTATATAGGAGATAAAAACAGATGATTGTAAAAGCAGTGATGGCTTTAGATTCTATTATTTTCTTGCATGTACTGCATTGTATTCTACAAACAGACAGATTACATCACGTATATTCTCATTATGAGCCTGTAAAAATGTTTAGGAGACAAACGGTTAGGCACTCTAAACGGAGCTGGACCTTCCAATCAAAAATGCACGGACAAAAACAGAAAAATACTTCAGCAAAATGGCTCTAAAACTGAAGCAAGAAAAGCAACCCCCAGTTCTGAAGCGTTAAACATTAAACTTCCTCAATATAAATTCATAAAACCACATATTTTTGGTCACTTCATAAAACACAATTTTCTGTCCACACTTCACCGTGACATCAAAAATATACAGTTAATGAACAGCTACCATTTCCAACTACAAAACACCACACTACAATTCGAAATCACACATCGTGACATTTATTAAATTAACGGGACATATTTAAAAAAAACAAGACACCCCCTCCTTGCCAAATTTAATCCAAGATAGAGGAGAAAAGTAAGCTTTTCCTGTAGGTGAAAGGTCAGATTTGAGGGGTTAAAGCACACTGTCGTCTGTATCATAGGAGTGACAGACTATCCCTTGTACCCAAATAGTGGTGATCCATACTGGGTCTTTAAAAGGATAATTTCAAAAGACTAACTCATCGGGGTTAACAGCCAAGAAGTAGGCCATGCTCAGGCTGCAACTGCAAGAGAAACACACTTTAAGTAACCCTAGGTAAAAACAACTTGCTTCGCGGAAGGTACCAGGTGTTACATCACAAACGTGGCTTTTTTTCGGACTTTTAGTCACTTAACGTGCATTGTGTTTTTCTCTCTGTGGTATATGCTGCAATTCTGCAGCACGTTATAATTGTGTGCATTCTAGAAAGGCGGATCAACATGTTTGCAGTGTTTTTAGTATACAGCTATACAGTATTGGGTTTTGCGGGGAGCAGTAATGGTCCCACCTACCGCACAGCTAAACCCAAACCTAAACCTTTATTGCAGAACAAGGTCTTGAAGAACCATTAAATTACTTGCATCTCCACGTTTCTGCACAGCTCCCAGCAAAAAAAAAAAAACAGATGCAAAAGTAAAAAAAAATGAGGGCTTACCGGAAGACACAAAAAAAAGAGCCAAGCTGACCGGGAACTGATAGTAGTGCGAGCCGAGAAATCTTTGAATGCTGGTAAGAAAAAAAGAGGATCCAGCAGCAGGTGAAATCTCCAAATCTTTGGAAAAATAAAAGAAATACCTGCTGCTGGACCCTCTTTTTATTTAGAGAAGACAAAAGAAATTTGGTTTAGGGGTGGAGGTGTTATGCAAGTGGTGGCTTGGATTGCAAGAATCCGATTGGCTGCCCCCACTTGCTTTACGAAGAACTTTCAAACCCAATTTTCTACAAAATCTTTAATGTTACCTTAATGTAATAACAAGCTGAATCGTAACTACAGAAGGTAAATTACACATTCTGTTACAATTTCAGCTTGTTTTACATTAAAGTGAACTACAAATCTGGAGTCTCGCTTGTGGAAGGGACTCGGAGCTAATGGCTTGCAATTTGTATCTTCTCATGGCGCGCTCGGTGTTAAGCACACAGGCGCCATGAGAAGGTACTCGGGGTTAATGAGTTACTGTGCCAGTGTTCATTGTGTTTCACTGTTGCAGTCATTACACTTTGGTTATCCTGCTGGCAGGCTACCCGCAGTCGGCCTGAATTCCAAAGTCGTGGTCCAGCATCAGTTGCTGTCACCTCCTCCCTAATGTCAGTGCGCCAGGGGTATAAAAGATGCAGCCGACACCATTTTCTTCAGTCTTTCTTGCCGCGCGGTGCCCGACTCCTGAGTTTTTCGAAATTGAATTTCAGATCCGAAGTCTTCTATAAAGCTAAGTACACCGTTGGGGAAACTTTTTTCTTGCTCCAGACCGATGTCAGAAAAAGCTAACAATTGTATTTCTTGTGGGAAGCAAATACCTCATAAGGATTTTCACTCTTACTGTATTCCTTGCCTAGGCCCTGACCACGACGTTGCTAGTTGTCGGTTTTGTGCTAGATTTAACCAACGCACTATTAAGCGTCGGTACGATTTTGCTTTTCATTACTTTGACCGAAGGTTTAACTACATAATGCCGTCGGAACATACGATGACTGGAGTTCATAAAAAGCGCAAGGAAAAAGAAAAGGGCAGGCATCCGAGGTCCAAAACCGACGATGATGCCTCTTCTAGGCCAGTCGCCGGTTCTCAGTGAGGCATTTTCGCAGCCCCTGACACCCGCTACCTCAGAGCCACAGACCGCCTCCAACTTCCACGTGGAGACAGCTAGGCCTCTGGATACTCAAGGTATTAGGCCTTCGGAAACTAATCCCTCAGATGGGTCCAGAGCAGCTGAGCAGGCATCGGCTTCTGAGGGTGTTTTCAGACCTACACAGCTTTATATCAAGCCAACTTCAGCATCAGAGACAAAGACTAAAACAGTTTTAAAGACAAGGAAACAAGTACAGCACTCTCCAGGGCAGACTTCCATGCCTAAGAAACAGATGCTCAAAATGGCCGAAGACCTAATTACTTTGATCAGGGGTTCCCATCCCCCTCCTGATAAGAGGCCTAGGCAAGACACTGAATATGATTCCTCTGATCAGGTTTCCATTTCCGCTGACTCCTCTTCAGAACAGGGATACTCTATTCCTCCCTATGGGGATTCTGATGCTGAAGAATCTATTTCTTCAGCTTCTCCTCCTGAGGATTACTCATTTGGGGAAACCTTGCATACCATGAGGGAGCATTTCCACTGGGAGAGCCAAGATTATTCAGATTCTAAGAAAAGGCTCAGAGACTTTCTTTTACTACCTCAGCACAGACCTCTTGCTATTCCTCCCATTCCAGACATTGTAGATGATGTATTTTCAGAGTCCGGCCTGTCTCCCGACTCTTTACCTCCTGCACTTGTTAAGCCAGACAGATACTACAGGGTTCCAGATTCTCACAAATTTCTATATAAAAACCCTGCTGCTGACCCAGAAACTATTTCTCAGGGTCCCAAAGGGATCAAGGCTGCTACTGCAAAAAACCCTGTCCCCTCAGATAGAGATTCTAGGGCACTGGACAGGTGGGGAAAAAAGTCTACACTTCTGCTACCTTGGCTGTAAGGGCTTTAAATTGTCAGTTTCATATGCTTAAATATCAGCAATTTTTAATGTCTCTGTTAAAACAGAAAATGTTGACAAATTCTGAATGTGCTGAGAACAAGGAATTGCAGGATTTATTGCGTGCAGCTGAACAAGTGGGAAAACATACTTTGCAATGTGGTTATGATTCACTGGAGGCTTCTTGCAGGGCCGCTGTAACAGGCTCTGTCATTAGAAGGCATGCTTGGTTAAAGGAACAGACTCTGCCTGATCATGCTAAAGCAAAATTATTGGATGCTCCATTACAGCATGATACTTTGTTTGATGTTAAGGCAGAAGAGATGTTGAAGAAAATGGAGGATAAAGCTAAATCTATGCATTCATTGAAGGATTTCTTACAGGTGCAGCCTCCCAGATTTAGCAGGAACTGGCCTTCTAAGAATTGGTCCTTTCCCGTGTCAGACAGGCCACAAAGAGGCAGATACAGATGCCGTAGAGGCAGACAACAGCCTCAGGGCTCATACAGGCTCAAACAGTGGAGTGCTTCTACCTCCAAAAGCGGAGAAGACAAATCACAACCGTATAGGAAACAGTCCCAATGACTTCCCTCTGCCAATGCCAAGCGTTTATCTTTTGGCAGCACCCTTAGGGGGAAAGCTAGCACTTTTTTCACAAAATTGGCACATGATTACCCAGGACAAATGGGTCTTTGATATAGTCTTTCAGGGATATAGGTTCCACTTTCACACCCTTCCAAAGGCAAAAGGTATGCCAGACCTGCCACACAGTCAGTGGACAGAGGCACAAAACCAAGTTTCATCTCTCATGGACATGAGGGCTATTCTGCCAGTGCCACAACAAGTGCAGGGACAAGGATTTTACTCAAGACTTTTCTTAGTACCAAGAAAGGACAAAGCATGGAGACCGATTCTGGACCTGTCTATTCTAAATACTTTTCTGGACATTCCGAAATTCAAAATGTTGACTCTGCAGCAGCTTCTGCCCATGCTGGGCAAAAAGGCTTGGCTTGTAACTTTGGACCTCAAAGAGGCATACCTGCATGTCCCAATCAGACAATCTTGCAGAAGATGCCTCAGATTCATAGCTGGTTCAATGCACTACCAGTTCTCTGCACTGCCCTTTGGCTTATCTACTGCGCCCAGGGTCTTCACAAAATGCCTGGCACCAGTAATTGCATTTTGCAGACAAAGAGAAATACAAATATATCCCTACTTGGACGACTGCCTTATTCAAGCAGAGGCCAAAGACATTCTACTAAAGCATCTGGCGTTTGTAAAAAGATTACTAATTTGCCTAGGGTACACAGTAAACGAAAAGAAATCAAAACTAGTACCCTCTCAAGAGATAATATTCCTGGGTGCAAGCTTAAATACAACTGCCCAGATGGCTTATCTCATGCCAAACAAACAAAGGCAACTGACTTCTTACTTCAAAAGCATGGCAACAAAGACCCAGTTATCTGCAAGAAAAGTTCTGCAGGCTCTGAGCTACATGGCCTCCTGCATTCTGCTAATTCCATATGCAAGACTGCATATGAGGAAACTACAATGGTACCTAAAAAGTGTTTGGACTCAACATTGCCACAGCCTGGAATCATTAATTTCACTAATTCCTTGCCTGCAACAGGAGTTTCGATGGTGGGCACAGGCCTGTCACCACAACAAGGGACAACCATTCACTTTACCCACAGCCAGGCAAACACTAACAACAGATGCATCAGATTATGCTTGGGGGGCCCACATGGCAGGAAAATGCATTCAGGGCACATGGCCCTCAAGCCAAAGGCATCTACACATTAATCAAAAATATATGCTAGCTGTACAAAATGCCCTGACAGCCTTCAAGGACCTACTTCATCCAGGACAGCTGCTGATAAAAATGGACAACACCACAGTCGTGGTACATAAACAAGCAGGGGGGCACACATTCCTACCCCCTCTTTAGACAAGCCATTATTTTGTGGAACACAGCATTGACTTACCAAGTACACCTGCAAGCACAATTCTTGCCAGGAAAAACAAATGCTCTGGCAGACGAACTAGGCAGAAACCTCATGGACCCTCACGAGTGGAAACTAGAGCCACAAATCTTCAGCATGATAACAAGGAAATGGGGACGCCCAGACATAGATCTTTTTGCTTCCCCTCACAACTGCCAACTTCAGAGATTCTGCACAAGGACTTATCACAAACAAGCATGGAAAGTGGATGCTCTGTCATTCAGCTGGAACAACCTTACAGTATATGCCTTTCCTACACTGCCTCTCCTCCCCAAGGTACTCCTAAAGGTCAGACAAGAGAAGCCACAAATGATACTGATTGCCCCGGATTGGCCATGCCAACACTGGTACCCAATCCTAAGGAGCTTGTCCCAAGGCCCAGCCTGGACATTGCCGCAAATTCCTCATTTACTGACCCAACAAAACAATCAGATCTTCATTTACTGACCCAACAAAACAATCAGATCCTGCACAGCCAACTCAGAACTCTAAATCTAGCTGCATGGCGGATACTGTAACCATTCAGAATACACGCCTCTCTAAAGCGGTTATGGATGTTATTTTGGAGGCCAGGAGGCCCAGCACCAGAAAATCTTATGCAGAAAAATGGAAGAGATTCTGTGCTTGGAACCAGGCACAAGGAATTGACACGCTTGTTCCAAATATTCCTCAGATTTTGCAATATCTAACTGAGATGCTGGACAAAGGCCTTTCCTTCTCGTCAATTAAGATCCATGCCTCTGCCATTTCAGCTCATTACAATATAGGCCCACCTATTTTCTCATATCCATTGCTTAGGCAGTTCCTTAGGGGGGCCAAAAACATAAGACCTCCAAGGAGAGCACCAATGCCTGCATGGGACCTCAATTTTGTCTTGGAAAAACTCACACTGCCTCCATTTGAACCAGTCAATATAGCTGAGATAAAATTCTTATCATGGAAAACAGCTCTACTCCTAGCAATAACTTCAGCAAGAAGAGTCTCAGAGTTACAAGCATTAATGGCTGTGGAGCTTTTTATTATCTTCCATCTGGACAGGGTTTCTCTAAGGACAAACCCAACATTTATGCCTAAGGTAGTGTCCAGTGTGGCTCTTAACCAAACCATTTATTTGCCTACTTTTTACCCAAACCCGCAGAATAAAGGGGAGAGACTTCTGCATTCTTTGGACATACACAGACAGCTACACTTCTACTTGGACAAAACTAAAGCTTTCAGAAAGACTGAGCAACATTTAGTGGCATATGCTTCAGGATCACAAGGAAAGGCTATCTCAAAGCAGACTATTTCAAAATGGATAGGACACTGCATTCATTTCTGCTATTAACAACATGGTAAATCAGTGCCTAAGGGCATTAGACCACGTTCTACCAGGGCAGCAGCCACCTCAGCAGCCTTCCTCAGAGGAGTACCAACCAAGGATATTTTGGAGGCTGCAACTTGGACTTCAGTGCACACTTTTACTAAGCACTACCACTTGCCTCTTTACTCTAAATCCAGAGCAGGCTTTGCCACTGCAGTCTTGCAGGGCCTTATAGCCACGCCTAATTCTATGTAGACCCAGCCGCCCAACCTCAGCTTTGGGATTCAACCCAAGTGTAATGACTGCAACAGTGAAACACGATGAACATAGTACAGTTGTGTACCTACCATAAATGTAGATGTTTGAGTGTATTCACTGTTGCAGTCCAGGTTACCCACCCACCATCCCCCTTTCTTTGCTGGGACTTATCTGTACTTCTCTATCCTATAGAACTTATGTGGTGTATTTGCTTGTAGATGAAGGTATTGTTTATTTTAGTGCATGCTTTTATAAGCAATGTTTTTTAGCCTACCCTTTTGGGGACACCTGACATCTGGGGCAAGAAAAACTGAAGAAAATGGTGTTGGCTGCATCTTTTATACCCCTGGTGCACTGACATCAGGGAGGAGACGACAGCAACCGACGTTGGACCAAGACTTTGTAATTCAGGCCGACTGCGGGTAGCCTGCCAGCAGGATAACCCAAGTGTAATGACTGCAACAGTGAATACACTCAAACATCTACATTTATGGTAGGTACACAACTGTACTTTTCTTTCATTCACTTTTACGATTTCAGTGACAGAAATAGATCATTTAGATGTAAAGGTTTTTGTTAATTCTCTGGGACATTTGACCACTACTTTACACAGAAAAAGCTGCAGAAAGAACACACTGTTACAACGTAACAGTATATGCATGCGGGCCATGGCTTCAAGAATGTTGCCAAAGGGCAATGTATGCATTTGTCAAGGCTAAATAATGATACGTTGTATGAAGCAGACATTGTTTTCAACAGGAATTAATTGATAGGGGTTATAAGAGGAAGGAGGTAGCTGACGCTGTTCGTTTTACACATGAAAATAAGAGGGGAAGGGGTAAACCCTTTATTACACACAGACTCATTTAATGAGATTGGAAGCACCCCCATGAAGAAGGAGACACTACCTATGTCTCTTTATTATACTAGTGATGTCAGTGACATCATAGGAATTAAGAACAATTGGTCTATTTTACATTTAGACCAAGATATTCACTCTATTGTGGGTGAATACCCTAGGTTTAGTTTCAAAAACAAAAAGTCTCTGAAGACATGGTTGTGTTATAGAAATTCCACACAGGAGAAGGGAGAATTAGTGAGCAGACCTCGGATGGGTTGCTGCTCGAGATGCAATTTTTGCACGTTTATAGATCCATATGTGGATTTTGTTCATCCATCTCCTAATAAGAGGTTTTGTTTTAATGTCACTGCTGATTGTAGAAGCAGAAGTCTGGTTTACTTAGCCAAATGTAGAGCATGTGATTTTTCTACATAGGCAAGACCAGCAGGTCTTTGCTGGAAAGAATGAGAGAGCATGTTAACAGTATAAATAAAGGTGATGCACACAAAGCTCTTGCCAAGCATTATGTTGAATGTGGACGAGAGCATATATTTGGTTTTAGGGTAATTGAGATGGTGACTCCTAATATTCGGGGTGGTGACTTTAGAAATTTTACTGAGGAAAGGGAACTGTCATGGATTATTGTTATGCAGGCAGACAGGTTTCCTGGCATCAATTAAAGAACCTCTATTTAGCCGGCTTTGAAAGCCAGAGGCCTCTTTAAATTAATGAGACTGTTTATTGATTAATTGAAACAGTGCTTTTATAGGTTAATTATTTTATCATAGTAAATTAATGTATTATGTAATGTGTCTGATTTTACTGCTTAGTTGTCTGAAGAAGCACATTTAATGTGTGAAAGCGCTTGCCTGTCTTGCTACAATAAACCTCAATTTTTATGCAAACAGTTGTGTTTTGGTGCTGGTTTACATTTGTTATTTATAGTAAAAATAATTTTGAACTGTTTTATGAAGAATTTATACGTGGAAATATTTGCATAGAGTTTTTGTAAATTTTTATAAGGCATCCAAAATTTATGTCAATGAAATAATGTGTTGGAGATGTAAAAAGCCTTTGAAGGCAGATTGATGTCCTATATTTCTTAATTGCGATAAAAATAAAACATACTGGGGTGAATTTTAGAACTTCCTGAAAGCAACCGTATAATTTCAGATTCATTATTACTGACTAATACTCCAATTCCTTCATGTATCATAAATGTGAGTATTCTGTACTTTGGATCTTGCTTGCAGTTGCTGGGAAAATTGTCACTATAAACTGGAAATGTGAAGCATTACAAAATTTTAGAGAATTCATACGTTTAGCCACTATTATATGCCAAAGAGAAATTCACATTATTTTGAGATCTAATTCTAAAAAGTCAAGATCTAAATATTGGGGAAAATTGTGTTTATTGTTGGAAAAATACAATAATTAGTCAACCGTGTCGGGGCAGCCACGGTGGTGCAGCGGTTAGCATTGTTGCCTCACAGCAAGAGGTTCTCTGGTTCAATCCTGGCTGGGTACCTTCTGTGCGGAGTCTGTATGTTCTCCGTGCGGTCGCGTGGCTTTCCTCCGGGTGCTCTGGTTTCATCCCACATCCCAAAGACATGAAGTAGGTGGATTGGACACTCGAATGTGGGCCTAGGCGTGAGTGCGTGTTTGCCTTCTGTGGAAGGTTGGGGCTGGCAACTCGACATCGTAAAACTCTACTGCCAGTCATGAGCGGACAGGTGATCCGCTGTGGTGACCCCTAACCGGGAAAAGCCGAAAGAAGAAGAAGTCATCAGTAGAAAGCAAGTGCAATCAGTATTTGATTTATCTAATGATTACTTAGACGTGTTTTCTTCTGGTTTGTTTCCTTTGATATGTTCAGTTATTGAAATAAAAAATGCTTTAAATAAAAGAAAAAAGGCATAAATTATGATTAGTTGTGTGACCCTTTTTCCACATTGAAAACAGCATGTCTGTTTATACTTCTTGATTCTTGCAACATTTCAGAGAGATTTTACTATAGGTATCAACTGCTTAGTTCTATACATGTTTCCTAATGTATTTTTTTCTGCTAACAACAAAACATTTTGTCCTTGGGTTGGTTTGACATACCAGCTTTCTGAAAGCACAAGGTAAAAGATCTGCTTAATTTCCCAGTGGCTAACATTTTATTTTTTTTAATATGTTTACCCTCAAGATCCAACCATTAATTAATTATATGATTTAAGTCACATAACTGTTCTCTTACTGGTTTGTTATGAGAAAATATCTAGTGATGGAATTGCTAATCTTTATATCTGAAGTAGTTTACTTCATTTGATTTTCAACCTGTGGGTATCGGATCCATAATGGATCCGAGCCGGCAGCTTCACAAGCATCTGCTCCGAGCTCCAAGCTCCTCCCCTACCCGTAATACACCACCACTACCTTACAACCATCAAATCTAGTTTGCCGTGGCTTCCAACGCGTCTTGAATCTTGAGCTCCAGGTTGTGAGTAGGTTTTTTTGAAGTATTTCTTCATGTTTAGTGTGTGTGCTGGTAGTGTAGGTTTCCTCCCTTCCTCCCCCTCGCTAGCGTGTCAGGTGTAGGTACTTTTCTTTCGTTTTCAGGTAGTTTTTAGTTGTTAAACTTTTTCCCTCCTCCCTCAGCCTTTTGTGTGCTTGTCTGAGTGTGTGGTGAGTGGAGTGTGTCTTCTAAAAATCCTTTTTTTGTTTCTTGGGATTGGTATGGCTGATCTCCCTAAACAAGTTTTTAAAAGATGCACCGAGTGTGGCCACAAACTGTCGCCTGCTGACGGCCACACTCTGTGTTCTTTGGGTGCTGCCCATCTATGTACGGACTGCACTGTTTGTGTGGGTTTTAACCAGCGAGCCCTTAAAGATTGTGGGGCAAAACTTATTATGAAGGGCCTGCTCCCTTCCACGGAAGCGGCTGCCTCCACTTCTGCTTCGGTCACAGCCGCGGCTGTGTCCACCTCTCCTTCTACTCCCACCCTTGCTTCTCCTCCTTCCCAGGCTGGGACTCATCCTCCTGCCTCTAAGCCTGTGGAAAAAGAGTGTAGAAAGAGCAGAGAGAAGGAGAGAGAGCATAGGACAGACAAGAGAAGGAAGTCCCTGGACCTTTCGGCTCCGATCGGGCCTCCCACCAAACTTCAGTCTAGGCACCGACCTGACTCCCCTTGGCCCCGATCTCTTAGATTTTCTCTGGAGCTGGAGGAGACCAGGCCACTTTCTAGAGCTTTGGTTCTTCGACCAGTCAGGACGGAGTCTGTGGCATCGTTGCGGTCTACCCGCAGTATCTCAGAAGTTGACATGGATAAAATGATACGGAGATTTATTTGCGCACAAATTCAGATAGGAGTCTTGCCGGCCCCCTCCACCTCTGGATGAGGGAGCTCACTTCCCTTCTTTGCACCTTTATCTCCTTCTCTGGTCCGACCCCCGGTTTCGGAGTACATGGATCCAAGAGTTCCCCTAGTCAGGGGGTTGGCACCGATGGTACCCGTTTCCTCAACACCGGCATCTGCCTGGAGCGTGTCGGATCCGACTAGTTCGGATCTGAGTAGCTCTCGGAGCCAGAGCCTGGGTGTCTGATCCAAGGGGGTGGAGCTTTTTCCTTCGGCTCAGACCTTGGGTCATGGCCACCTCCTCGGAGCTCCTTCTACTTCAGGCCCAGCTCCAATTCCCATGTCGGATCCGGGGAGAGTGGTTTCCTTAATGGCGTCCCAGGAAGCTTGCTCTCCTTCGGCATTCGATGTCATGCAAAGAGTTCTCTCCAATGGATCGAGGCCTCTGACTATATCTTTGGACTCTGCCCCAACTCCCTCTGCTTTGTTTGTGAAGCCCATCATTTTACCACAGGGACAGCCCATGCTCGAGGAGCCCCAAGCGGTGTCCCTTGAGGAACATCAGGTAGTTTGTGAGCCCCCTCCGGAAAGCCCCACCCGAGAGGTTCCTTGCAAACATACATGCAAGAGGAGGCACTTGGACTCCTCTCCGGAGTCCCTCACTGAGGACACTGATTTGGATAATGGGGAAGGTTCCCCCAGATCACCTCCCGAGGATGTCTCCTTTGGAGACATCATGGAAATCTTGCGCCAGAGGTCAGGTTGGTCCACCCCAAAACCGTCCTCAGATGAATCAGTGTTCCTTGAGGCTTTCGGCATGGGCCCGTCTACTTCCTGGGTGTCCCCTCCTGCGGATCCAGTAGTGGACTTGGTCACCTCTCAGGCTTGGAAGGAACCGGACATTGTGGAACCAATCCCTAAATGCCCAGACAAAATATTGAGGCCCCCCCCTGCAGACAGACCGGCTTGGAATAAAGGGTCCCCGGTAGATGCTATGGTGGTAGCAGCTGCCACCAAGAAGGAACTAGCCCAGGAGAGTTCCTCTGTCCATCCTCCTGACCGTGAGTCTAGGATGATGGATCATCTATGGAAGCGGGTTTGTGCATCAGCAACCTTTTCTGTCAGGGTGCTGAACTATCTGGCCCATGTTACTCGACTACAGCCTCACCTGGTAAAGGAACTGGCTGAGTCTCCCCTAAAATCCATGTCGCAGGAGGACAGGGTTCTGTTCTCCGTGAGGATGGCTACCTTGACAGCGGTTTCCAATATGTTTGTCTGTGCCACACCTATTACACGCGACTGAAGGAGTGGCTGGGTCCGGCGTGTCCATGAGGCGTAATGCCTGGCTCAGATTGTGTCAGTTCACGGAACTCTTCAAGGCATCTGTTGCAAATGCCCCGTATGACGGCTCTTCCCTGTTTGGTAAGACCGTCCGTGACACCTTGGTCCAGAGAGAAAAAGCCGGGAAGACACTGACGGTCATCGGAATCTGCTTCTTGAACCCTCAAAGATCCTTTTCCCGGAATTACCGAGGCAAAAGAAGATGTGGTTCCAGAAGTCTCAGTATTTTCAGGACACTCAGGGCCCTTCTTCCCCTAGAGGCAGAGGGGGACAGGACAGACACTGGCCCAGAGGCAGAGGGGGTCCGAGGAATTTTGGGTCTCGAGAGCCGTTCTCAGACAGGCCCACGCCGCAACCCTGAGGGGTTGCCTGACTGCTCTGCTCTGGAGGCAGTCGGGGGTCGCCTGGCGGCATGGGAGTCCATGTCATCAGACTGTGTTGGGTGCTTCAGATAATTTCCAAAGGCTATTCAATCCCATTTGTGGTTCCCCTTACACCTTACAAAACCTCCCAGACGTAACACCCAAGCAAAAGGAGGCAGCAGCGCTAAAGGTTTCCAAGCTACTAAAGAAACGAGCCATCGAACCCGTCCCCCCAGATCAGTCCGGATCGGGCATCTACTCCAGGTTCTTTTTGGTGCCAAAAAAGATGGGAGACTTAAGGCCCATTCTGGACCTGTCTACTCTGAACCTGTCAGTTGCCAAAGAGAAGTTCCGGATGGTCACCTTACAGTCCATCCTGCCGTAACTGCAAGAGCGCGACTGGGTGTGCTTGTTTGACCTCCAGGACGTCTACTATCACATAAAGATGCACAGAAGCTCCAGGAGGTTTCTCCGCTTCTGGCTAGGAGCCAGTCATTATCAGTTTCGAGCCCTACCCTTTGGTCTCACCACAGCCCCCAGGGTGTTCACCAAAGTGATGTCAGTAGTAGCAGCTCACCTGAGGCTTCAGGGAATTCAGGTCTACCCTTACCTGGACGATTGGCTCCTTACTGCTCCCACCAAGCATCTACTTTGTCGGACCAGAGACTATTTTCTATGTCTTGCACACTGTCTAGGGATTACAGTCAACACAGCCAAATCTCTTCTGAACCCTGTCCAGGTTATAGAATGCATAGGAGCATGGATAGACACGTTACAGCCAAAAGTTTTCCTGACCTTGGAGAGAGTTTGAAATTTAAGAATGCATGTCACTTTCATTTACCAGTCTCATCTTCCCTCAACAGAGTCGGTTTTAAGGGCCCTTTCTTCTATGGCAGTGACGATAACACTTCTACCATGTGCTCACTTACATATGCGAGTACTACATTGAACTCTGGCGGTGCAATGGTCTTTGTTGGATCTTCCATTGTCGCACCCAATACACATAAGCAAAGTCTGTAGGTCATCCCTTTTATGGTGGATGCAGTCTTTGGAAATCATGGAAGGATGACTTGTTGTTCCAGCCCCTGCCCAAGCCACAGTGACCACGGACGCCTCCCAGCTAGGGTGGGGGGGGCATTGTTCGGGAAGGACAGTCCAAGGCATGTGGTCCCCAATCGAGACCAGTTTGCATAGAAACTTTCTGGAGATGAGGGCGGTCCTTTTAGCATTGCAGGCCCTTCATGCTTTTTTACCTCTGGCAGCCATTGGAATCCAGTCAGACAACATGTTGGTGGTCTGGTATATCAACAAACAGGGAGGGACCAGATCTTACCCCCTTTGTCGCAAGGCCATGAAGTTTGGGAATGGGCGATCTCCACCAGTCGTTTTCTGGTAGCAACACATATTCCGAGGCGATCCAACATTCTGGCGGACAAACTAAGCCGGACTATTCTGATGCCTTATGAGTGGTCTCTGAATCCTTCAGTAGGGGAGCAGATCTTTCTACAGTGAGGTCAGCCTTGCTGCGATCTCTTCGCATTTCCTTCCAATGCAAAGTGCAGCAGCGAGTTCATCACTCTGAACCCCCCCCCCCCCAACTGGGGGAGTCCCCCAGAGATGCTCTAGTCCATTTTGGCATCCCGGCCTTCTTTATGCTCATCCCCCTGTACCTCTTATTCCGAAGTTCCTACAGAAAGCTTGTCGACTGAGGAGTAAAAGTGATCCTCATTGCCCCATTTTGGCCTCGTCAGGTATGGTTTCTCTTCCTTTTGTCTCATCTGCTAGCTCCTCCTTGGATCTTGGATCCCATTCAGGATCTCATTTCTCACCTCTCAAGGGTCCCTCATCCAAATCTGGACAGTCTGAAGCTCACTGCTTGGCTGCTCCAGTTCCCTTGATTGCTAGGATGTCTGGATTGTCTTCTTCGGTCAGGTCTATTCTGGTGGCAGCTCATAAGTCGTCCACCAGGAAGGTTTATCGCAGCAAATGGAAGTGTTTTTCCTTTTGGGCCTCTCAAAGGAGTTTAGATCCTTTCATGGCTCCCATTCCGGCTATCCTTGACTTTCTGGCAAATATTTTTCAATAAGGGGCTAGCTCGTCTACGGTCAAGGTTCAACTTGCCGCCATTTCTCATTTTCACGGTGGTGAGAACTCTGCTTCT